>NC_068283.1:44453949-44526449 GCF_025860055.1 Xyrauchen texanus | reverse complement strand
CATGCGAGTGCTCATGATTTTATACACATGTTTCAAAATTACAGTTCATTTCTTTGGGAGTAAATCTTTTTTATCACTTCTGTTGGCAAATGTGAAGGCTGCTTATTGCTTCAATAAAGGTAAACATCAAATTAATAAACTTCAAATTAGTTTACGGAAAGCTTAGGGTGCAAATGAAGAGCTAACTAACTAGAAGTTTATTCACTAAATCACCATAAATCAAATTCTACATGACAATTCTCGAAAGTTCTGTTTTTGTGTTCCACAGAAGAAAGAAAGTCATTCAGGTTTGGAACCAGCTTTACTTCAAGCATTATTCATGCGGCGGTAAATATATCACATCCACTCGTGTTAATCTCAATGTATTGTATCCATCTATGTGCTCTCGTATCTCAAACCCTGACAGAGTCGTCAATCTTTCCCGCTGTTCTTCTCCTCTCCGTGGCCCTGTTACGCTCTCATCACACGTCCATTAATTACCTTTATGATGTCATAAAGAGCCATCTTTCTAACACGGCTAATGTTAATGCTTCATTAATAGTCTTAATTTGCTTAACCCTCCAATCTGATGATTTATTCTCGTGACTTCATTTCACGAGATAATTTAGGTAGTTTATTATGCTTAGAAATAATGATAATAATCAATGGGACTCTTTAGATTTGCGCTTGAGTTATAGTCTCAAATAGCTGATTACACGCATCAAGAGCTTCGTGACGCTCGGCTAGCCCGATATTACCTGTCCAATATCTGCTGCCCACGTTAAAAGCCCCGTAATTATTTCAGAGTTCAGTCGAGCAGCTGAAAATGAGGTTTTTCCTCAAATATCCGCTTGTACAGTGAGTACTAGCCATTAGCATGAGTGTCTTTTCAGATCTGACTCGTATGTTGTGTCCTGGCTAATTACGCTAGAGCATGTTGGCAGACGAATCAGTCCGGAAAACAGGCGACGGGTTGTTTCCCACAGCAGAAAGCCACATTTCTTCTCTACGCCTGGTGGACTGTTGTGCTAGTGGAGCGAGTGTTCACGTTGCTGTGCTTTCATTATAGATCAGGGAAGCAGTAATTAGCCGCGGCTCCCTACTGATTTGAAATGACCTTAAGACATCCACTTAACTTGAGTGCCATATAAACTGCCTCCCGCTCTCTCGATGCCGCTAGCAGATGTCAGGGAGGGCTCAAACAGACCCACGGAGGCCCAGCGCACCGCGTACATTGTTAGCTACATTAATGAATCAAAACATTTCCAGCTGAGACTTCAGAGCACACTTACTAGCGATTTGTTCCAGTATTAAAGTGAGTTGAAAAGATGAGGGAATACCGAAAATATGCACTGTTGAAGAAATAGTACACCTAACTATGAAAGTTATTTATTTGATATTGTAGTGTCCTTTAAACCGTTATAGACCCAGTGTAGAAGAACTGCAACGTGTGTTTAATGATATCTAATATTCATTAAATATGGTTTAACCCTTGTGCAGCCATAAAAAAAGTTACTCAGACGACCTTAGAGGATAAAAATGTCAGCGTCAAAAAACTGCCACAATAATATTATATATTAATATTATTTTCCACTTTTAATGAGATCATTTTTTTTGACCAACATCAAGCCTGATCATAACTACCAAATATTCATTCATTTTCAAGATTTGAAGCTTTGAAATGCCAGTTTGTTTACATAATGCTGTTGTCACACACACACACACACACACGCACGCACGCACGCACAATTTTATTTGCATCATGTATTCAGTTGTCCTGCAGGTCTCTATAATACAGCAAACTGAAAATAGGGGAAAAGCTTGTATTTGCTCCATAGACTAAACATGAGGAAAATGGCGCCATCTGGTGGAAAATATTTCTGTAAATTTTTAAGCACTGGACTGAAGTCATAATATCATAGAATTCATGATTTTATGCTTTAATGGCACTGGAATCAAATATTGCAGTTTTAATGGGTTTCAATGGGGACATTTTTGTCCTGAAGGTCCCGAGTGAAACTATTTTGTGTACACAGTGTGTTATAGATGTATTATAGGAACTGAGATTGAAATATCAAAACTCACCCAAAAATACACACCTTTGGCAAAATGTATACCATTGGCATTAACACAGCAAAAATTATCGAAAAAAAAAAATTTAATAAATGTCCCGAAGGTCACACATGTGTTAAAACTACACAAGAATTGCTAAAACTCTGAACTGTAGCACAAACCAGATTTGGAAGGAAAAAAAGTCGGAGCTTGCTAAAGTCACTCAAAATGGTTGCAGCTAGTTGTTAGCATAGTTGTTACATAAAAGGTATTTGACCTGTAATATTTTTTTTCTTAATTCCCCACATGTTTCCTGATTAAAAAAGTATTACATTCCCTGAAAATATCAACTTTTATACATAAAAATTAATTGAAGCATAGCAAAAACGCTGGATATTAGCGCTCAAACGTTCACACAGTGGAGCCCATTCTGTACATCATAGACAAACTATTCCAAATGATTGTCAGCTGTTTTCTTTACTGGTCCATCATTAAAAGACATTTTATGGTATTCTTTGTACCAGCAAATATATCATCAATATCAATAGTCCTCATTAGGGTTAACTATTCACAAATTTATAGAGCTCCTTAGAGGACAGGGAGGGAATTAATTTTCTGAAATAGTTTGCGTTACCTCACAATAACTTTATTCATCTCTTACCAAAAATTAACCGTGGTTGTATTACAGTAACTTTAGTTGAACTATAGTATTTGTAGTAAAACCATAGTAATAATACAAGAAAGCAAAAATTATGGTAATAAAAATCATAATCATTCTGCAAAAACATGGTGACTACTATAACTTTACTATAACTTTACTCTACTGAAACTCTACTATAATTTTACTATAACTTTACTATAACTTAAATCTACTATAACTTTACTATAACTTTACTGTAACTCTACTATAACTTTACAATAACTTTACTATAACTTAACTCTACTATAACTATACTATAACTTAAGTCTACTATAACTTTACTATAACTTTACTCTACTGTAACTCTACTATAACTTTACTATAACTTTACTCTACTGTAACTCTACTATAACTTTACTTTAACTCTACTATAACTTTACTATAACTCTACTATAACTCTACTATAACTTTACTATAACTTTACTCTACTATAACTCTACTATAACTTTACTATAACTTTACACTTCTATAACTCTACTATAACTCTACTATAACTTTACTATAACTTTACTCTTCTATAACTCTACTATAACTCCACTATAACTTTACTATAACTTTACTCTTCTATAACTCTACTATAACTTTACTATAACTCTACTATACCTTTACTATAACTTAACTCTACTATAAATCTACTATAACTTTACTATAACTTTACTCTACTATAACTCTACTATAACTCTACTATAACTTTACTATAACTTTACTCTTCTATAACTCTACTATAACTCTACTATAAATTTACTATAACTTCAATATAACTTCACTCTACTATAACTCTACTATAACTTTACTATAACTCTACTATAACTTTACTATAACTTTACTATAACTCTACTATAACTTCACTATAACTTTACTATTATAACTTTACTGTAACTTTATGATAACTTAACTCTACTATAACTCTACTATAACTCTACTATAACTTTACTATAACTCTACTATAACTCTACTATAACTCTACTATAACTTTACTATAACTCTACTATAACTCTACTATAACTTTAATATAACTCTACTATAACTTTACTCTAACGTTACTATTACCTTACTATAACTCTACTATAACTTTACTATATCTTTACTATAACTTTACTCTACTATAACGCTACTATAACTTTAATATAACTTTACTATAACTTTACTATAACTCTACTATAACTTTACTATAACTCTACTATAACTCTACTATAACTTTACTATAACTCTACTATAACTTTACTATAACTTTAATATAACTACACTCTACTATAACTCTACTATAACTTTACTATAACTTTATGATAACTTTACTATAACTCTACTATAACTTTACTATAACCGTACTATAACTCTACTATAACTTTACTCTACTATATCTTTACTATAACTCTACTATAAATTTACTATAACTTTACTCTACTATAACTTTACTCTACTATAATGCTACTATAACTTTAATATAACTTTACTATAACTCTACTATAACTTTACTATAACTTTATGATAACTTTACTATAACTCTACTATAACTCTACTATAACTTTATGATAACTTTACTATAACTCTACTATAACTCTACTATAACTTTACTATAACTCTACTATAACTTTACTATAACTTTACTATAACTCTACTATAACTTTACTATAACTTTACTATAACTTTACTATAACTCTACTATAACTTTACTCTACTATAACTTTACTATAACTCTACTATAACTTTACTATAACTTTACTATAACTCTACTATAACTTTACTATAACTTTACTATAACGCTACTATAACTTTACTATAACTTTACTCTACTATAACTCTACTATAACTTTATTATAACTTTATGATAACTTTACTATAAATCTACTATAACTCTACTATAACTTTACTATAACTCTACTATAACTTTATGATAACTTTACTATAACTCTACTATAACTTTATTCTACTATGACTACTATAACTTTACTATAACTCTACTATAACTTTACTATAACTTTACTCTTCTATAACTTTATTCTTACAACTTCAATATAACTTCACTCTACTATAACTCTACTATAACTTTACTATAACTCTACTATAACTTTACTATAACTTTACTATAACTCTACTATAACTTCACTATAACTTTACTATTATAACTTTACTGTAACTTTATGATAACTTAACTCTACTATAACTCTACTATAACTCTACTATAACTTTACTATAACTCTACTATAACTCTACTATAACTCTACTATAACTTTACTATAACTCTACTATAACTCTACTATAACTTTAATATAACTCTACTATAACTTTACTCTAACGTTACTATTACCTTACTATAACTCTACTATAACTTTACTATATCTTTACTATAACTTTACTCTACTATAACGCTACTATAACTTTAATATAACTTTACTATAACTTTACTATAACTCTACTATAACTTTACTATAACTCTACTATAACTCTACTATAACTTTACTATAACTCTACTATAACTTTACTATAACTTTAATATAACTACACTCTACTATAACTCTACTATAACTTTACTATAACTTTATGATAACTTTACTATAACTACTATAACTTTACTATAACCGTACTATAACTCTACTATAACTTTACTCTACTATATCTTTACTATAACTCTACTATAAATTTACTATAACTTTACTCTACTATAACTTTACTCTACTATAATGCTACTATAACTTTAATATAACTTTACTATAACTCTACTATAACTTTACTATAACTTTATGATAACTTTACTATAACTCTACTATAACTCTACTATAACTTTATGATAACTTTACTATAACTCTACTATAACTCTACTATAACTTTACTATAACTCTACTATAACTTTACTATAACTTTACTATAACTCTACTATAACTTTACTATAACTTTACTATAACTTTACTATAACTCTACTATAACTTTACTCTACTATAACTTTACTATAACTCTACTATAACTTTACTATAACTTTACTATAACTCTACTATAACTTTACTATAACTTTACTATAACGCTACTATAACTTTACTATAACTTTACTCTACTATAACTCTACTATAACTTTATTATAACTTTATGATAACTTTACTATAAATCTACTATAACTCTACTATAACTTTACTATAACTCTACTATAACTTTATGATAACTTTACTATAACTCTACTATAACTTTATTCTACTATGACTACTATAACTTTACTATAACTCTACTATAACTTTACTATAACTTTACTCTTCTATAACTTTATTCTATTATAACTACTATAACTTTACTCTACTATAACTCTACTATAACTTTACTATAACTTTACTCTTCTATAACTCTACTATAATATTACTATAAATTTAATATAACTTCACTCTACTATAACTCTACTATAACTTTACTATAACTCTACTATAACTTTACTATAACTTTACTATAACTCTACTATAACTTTACTATAACTTTACTCTACTATAACTTTACTATAACTCTACTATAACTTTACTCTACTATAACTTTACTATAACTCTACTATAACTTTACTATAACTTTACTATAACTCTACTATAACTTTACTATAACTTTACTCTACTATAACTCTACTATAACTTTACTATAACTTTACTATAATGCTACTATAACTTTACTATAACTTTACTCTACTATAATTCTACTATAACTTTACTATAACTTTATGATAACTTTACTATAACTCTACTATAAATCTACTATAACTCTACTATAACTTTACTATAACTCTACTATAACTTTATGATAACTTTACTATAACTCTACTATAACTTTGTTCTACTATGACCACTATAACTTTACTATAACTCTACTATAATTTTACTATAACTTTACTCTTCTATAACTCTACTATAATATTACTATAAATTTACTATAACTCTACTATCACTTTACTCTACTATAGCTCTACTATAACTTTACTCTACTATGACTCTACTATAACTTTACTATAACTTTACTCTACTATAACTTTACTACAAATGTACTATAACTCTACTATAACTTTACTATAACTCTACTATAACTTTACTATAACTTTACTCTAACTTTACTATAACTTTACTATAACTTTTCTATAACTTTACTATAATTTTACTATAACTTTACTCTACTATAACATTACTATAACTTTACTATAACTCTACTATAACTTTACTATAACTTTACTCTACTATAACTCTTCTATAACTTTACTATAACTCTACTATAACTTTACTATAAATCTACTATAACTTTACTATAACTTCACTCTACTATAACTCTACTATAACTTTACTATAATTTTACTCTACTATAACTTTACTATAACTTCACTATAACTTTACTATAACTCTACTATAACTTTACTATAACTCTACTATAACTTTACTATAATTCTACTATAACTTTACTATAACTTCACTATAACTTTACTATAACTTTACTATAACTCTACTATAACTTTACTATAGTAACCAGTAAACACCATAAGGCCAGTAATCATTGCCTTATGGTGATTTGTAAATTGTATTCACCCTTTGCTATATTGAAAGTGCTACAATGACACATTAAGAGGTCTTCAGCTGCGTAATTGTAGGGGGCCTTATTAGGCATATTTTGCGCATCATAACTGGTGCAGGTCAGGACTGCTGGCTGGACATTCTAGCACCCACACAATCGCCTTACGCAGACATACACTTTTAATCTGGGCACAACGTGGTTTTATGTTGTCCTGCTGGAAAACCACTTCAGAATGCGTGCAATCTCTGATCCCTGAGTTTTAAAAAACAACATTCGTCTGATATGGATATCATGCCATGGGCTCAGGAATGCTTTGATAAAACTTTGTCAGTCAACACCATTCGCCACTGCATCCACAGATACAAGTTAAGGCTTTAATATGCAAAGGAGAAGCTGTACATCAACACTGTCCAGAAGCGCCGCCAATGTCTCCGGGCTCGGTCTCATCTGAGATGGAAAGTAGAACAGTAGAATTGTGTTTTGTGGTTCGACGAAATAAAAAAGCCGTTGTGTTCTCCGGACCTAAGCGGAAAAGGACCATTCAACTATTATCAGCGTCAAGTCCTAAAGCCAGAGTCTGTCATGGTATGGGGGTGTATCAGTGCCCATGACATGGGTGATTGATGGGTGTTGGGTGACCAGACATTGGCCTGCCTGCAGTCCGGACCTGCCTCCAATTGAGAATCCATAATGTCCCAACTTTTTTTTCGGAATTGTGGTTGTACTTTTGTGTGTTGAATTGTGTTGTGTGTTCAGAACTTCCACTTACTGTCTAAAATTACATTATTGGCAGAAATTTGGCAAAAATACCCAAAATTCAGACCAAAACAAAATATGCATTAAATCATCAATTTATGTTTTAGTATCTTTTGTTTCTGATTGGTTGCTGCCTTTGTAAAAAGCTTTTAGACCATATTCGGACTTATTAGCATCTCTAATCTTAAGCACTATCCTAAAGTCCCAGCACACCTACAGAGCATCTATTCACATCGTTTGAGCTCTATTCCAGAACACAGACACATATTTGCATCTCAGAGGGGGGACAATAGTAAAATATCCGCACACCGACAAATTTTTTCATGATTCCTTCCCATACAAAGCAGCCATAAAGCTGCTGAGAAAGACCGTTTGTCCCAAAATAGCTGCTGTAAATGAGCAGAGCATGTCCTTTTAAATGGTATTTTCTTGGTTTTCATTTTGTTGTGACTGATGATTATTTCATAAACTGTTTCTTGCTGAGGTTTTTTGATTACAGGGCCACTTTGACATCAAGGGAGGTCAAATATTATGTGAGTACCTATTAAATGTTTAGTTTAAAAGCACACTTTCCGTTCTGGAGAGAGGTTGAATGGGAATTAGTGAAGGCAATATAAAAGTGTGACCTTCGCTCACCTGAACGGCCCGACTGAAAGCTGCCACAGAAGATCTATGAATGCAAATCATCTTATTAAAACCTGCAGACAAAAGAAATCACATAGATGCAGACCTTGGTGTCTGACCTTGGTGATGCCAGAGTATCAGGGTGTTTTCAGACGAATATGTGTGGAACAATTTCTCATTAGTCATGTTTTCATCCAAGTTGTGAATTTTTTATTTAAAACATCACAAAAGCAAGTTGTGAATAAAGCATAGTTTCCATCCCATGTGTTTAAAGAGAATACAAATAGTCACTTCTGTACAAATTGGTGCAGAATAGAGATTAAAATTGAAGTTGAAGCCACTGTGGCTGTTTCATTGAATGTAATGAATTAATTTCAGTTCAGAGCATGCCGACAAACGCTCTGACAAACATTGTTTGCTAATGTTCAGTGGCAGATGTCTTATGGGAGCGAAAGCCTGGCAGATATTTCTGGGAGGAAATATTAACCAATAATTTTGATGGGAGACTTTGGCATTTCAGAATAACCAGAGCAGCATTTGAGATGCAATGCAAACATTTTCGAAATACGTTTTTGTATCATGTAACGTTCGAACGTTTTGATGCATTTTACTTTATTAGAAGTGAACATCTATTGTTAACTCTGTAAATTTGCCATCATGTTATGGAGTTATGGATTTCTGCACAAGTCCGACTTCAAGTGCCATTGTTTTGAACTTCAACAAGTCAGAAGTTTGAAATTCCAATGAGTGGAATGCAGCATTGCTTACGTGTGATGTAAGCATGCACTTCACAGCTTATTTTTCTGCTGTTAAAAGCACATTTTAGTAGTGATGCACCGATCTGATACATTTATATTTATGCATTTGGCAGACGCTTTTATCCAAAGTGACTTACAGTGCACTTATTACAGGGACAATCCCCCCGGAGCAACCTGGAGTGAAGTGTCTTGCTCAAGGACACAATGGTGGTGGCTGTGGGGATCGAACCAGCAACCTTCCGATTACCAGTTATGTACTTTAGCCCACTACACCACCACCACTCCACAATACCTGGATTGTATCGGCTCTGATACTGCCGTTTTAAGATGGATCCGGTATGAGTCCGGCAAGCCAGATCCAAAACTGATACTGTATGTTAGTCAGGGTCATTCCTGTCAAGCTCCAAAACTGACATAAAAGAACCTTGAAAGTAGTCCATATGACTCGTGCATTTTATTCAAAGCCACTTGAAGTAATGCAATAGCTTTGTGAATTGCAAAATGCTGTGTTTAATAAGTATAGCATGCATGCGCAGCGTGTTAGAGAATGGTGTGGCTCTGTTGACACACATTCACGCAGGATGGTGACGACCTCTCGGCTATTTTCAGCTCTCAAAAAAGTGAGTAATATTTGAGCGCTACACACGAAAAAATCTCAGATGTAGCTGCTCAATAGTTCTGTTCACTGAATACTTTGCACCGCAAGAGCATTTCACCACATTTTGAATAAGAAGCGAATTAAACAACGTGTGAACTAGCCCACATAAAGACACTTACTTCCTGGAGTGTGCCGACTGCGTGGTGAGTTGTACGTGGATGCTGCGGAGAATAGCGTGAAGCCTCCACATGTGCTACGTCTCCACGGTAACATGCTCAACAAGCCACGTGATAAGATGCACGGATTGATGGTCTCAGATGAGTCACTACACCACCACGAGGACTTTAACCTTGTTACATTGGTGCCGAAGCCCGGGAGGGAGGAGAGATGCGCTGTCGTGGAGTCCTCGCCACTGCAAACCACCCAAAGGAGCTGCCACGGCCATCTGCCAGGGGACGGAGGAGTCGCTGCTTGCCACCTGGACGTGGAGGAACGGCCGCCGTCCGTGAGGGGAGGAGGGGCTCCCTGCCAGATGCCTGGAGCAGTGGAGCCACTTCCAGGGACAAAGGGGCTCCCTACTGCCCGCCAGAACTTGGAGGGGCGTTCCATCTGCTAGGGGTCCATCGAGAGTGTCGTCCACTAGAGAGTGGAGGAGTAATCGAGGGCCAGGCAATGGCGTGTCTGGGAACCGGCGACACGCCACTCTCTCTCTCTCTCTCTCTCTCTCTCTCTCTCTCTCTCTCTCTCTCACAGTCACTCCTCCTTGACCTTTCCCTCTCCTGTTTTTTTGTTTTTCCCTCCCCTTTTCCCCCTCCCCAGCTCTAGAAAGGAACCCCCCTGTGGATGTACCTCATGCCAGGGATTCCTCGTCCTGAGGGAAAGGTGGGAGGAGTGTGACGAGGAGGAGGGAGGGACCAGGCTGTGACTACGCCCGGCCCCCAATCGGGCTAATCAGCTGAGGAGAGGGATAAGTGCAGCGGGATGAGGCAGTTCGAGAGAGAGAGAGCCACACGCTGCTGCCATGTGTGCATTTATGTTTTATGTCGTATATGTTTAAATTAAAATATTACTTTGACTCTTCAGCCAGTTCCTGCCTCCTCTTTTCCCTTTTCAACCTTGTTACAAAACATTTCGTCTGAAGTTTGTCTCGTAATGTATCGTCAAGGATTTGGTGTGAACAGTCCTTAAGCGAGGGCCAAACATTTGTCTCTCGGGCCGCCTATTGATGAACCCTGCTATGGCTATTCAACAACAAGTGCCATTATGGTTTGTTTACTGTCCCTGAGCCAGTAACCTTTGACCTCTATCGAGCTTTGCCATTTGCACCTGCTATGATATTAAATCTGTTTGTGATTTAATGACAACAGGAATGATTTATGGACTTACTGTTCACAAGGTCCAGCGGCAGACCATGTCAAAATCATTTATCTCTCTTAAATCCTTTTTGGATCTCACTTAATATTTTAATAAACTTCCTCTCTCTTTCGTAGACTTTTTCCAAAAAGAGATTGTCTCTGGTTAATGGGACAGATCGGAACATAAATCAATCAGTATGGTGGTAATGAAAGCAAATTGAATGTAGCGTGGTGAAATTCCACTGTGGAAATGCGGCCAATCGTAACTCTCCGTCTAGAGAGCGCCGGTCTCCATCCCAGTTAATGATCGTGGCAGGGACACACTAATGACCTGATAGACAAAGAGACAAGAGTTTGTGCTGATCAGATGCATGACGTGCATGATGGCACACCTGACCCCAGTGGCTCATGGCCTGCATGTTTGGAACATTTACACTGATGCATTTCTTTTTTATTTTTAACCAAAGTAACTTACAAAGAAAGAAGAAATTACACAAATGAGGCACATTCACACATGCAGCCTCTGCTGTAAATGTCACACTTGTATGAAGAGGACATGTTGCCGAAATCAGTTCGTTTAGCATCAAATGCTGGTTTGTAGTTACAGTGTTGATAAACTTTTATTTCCATAAATAATTTATTATAACTAATTATTTTGTTTACATGGTTGAACTTTATCACTTTGCATGCATTGTTCTATTTTCTGTATAATCTGTGTTAAGAAAAAATTGTTAATTAAGTTGTTTTATCTTACATTATAAACATTTTATATATGTGTTGCATATCATTTTATATTCATATTTAAAATAGCAAAAAACAAAAATGACATTGTTTCTAAGGGGCACACCCCACAATCTGAGAGCCACATTTGTTGGACAAAGTTTTACACCAGAACAGATATTTGATGTCCAAAAATACAAACTTTTCATGGAATATTCATTTTATGTTAGACAGTAGTTTATCTAAAAATCATTTTACTGTAGTGAGAAATATTAAATATCTTATAGTTCTTACTACAGAAATCATGGGATTTGTGCCTTTTATTTAAATATACCCACTGGCAGCCCAGAAGTTTGGTATAATGGACAGATTTTGCAGTTTCAAAAGGAAATTGGTGCTTTAATTCACCAAAGTGGCATTCAACTGATCACAAAGTATATTCAGGACATTACTGATGTAAAAAACAACACCAAAACTATTTGAAAAAAGTCATTTTTGATCAAATCTAGACAGCAGCATCCTTTCAACACCTTATCCTTCAGTAGTCATGCTAAATTGATCATTTGAAACTAGAACATCACTTTATATCTCGCCATTATATCAAACACAGTTGAAAGATATTTGGTTCATTAAATGAAACTTAACGTTGTATTTGAGTTTGTTTTTGAGTTATGCAATAGACCGGCATGTCTTAAGGTCAATTATAGGTCAAAATATAAACAGTTTTCTCTAGAAACTCGTCAGTCAATCATTGTTTTGAGGAATGAAGGTGATACAATGCTTGATAAAGGTGTAACTACAGCACAACTGACTCTAACAAGGACAGAAAGAGATGTGGAAGACCAGATGTGCAACTAAACAAGAGGATAAGTACATCAGAGTCTCTAGTTTGAGAAATAGACGCCTCACATGTCCTCCGCTGACAGCTTCATTGAATTCTACCCGCTCAACACCAGTTTCATGTGCAACAGTAAAGAGAAGACTCAGGAGGCCTTATGGGAAGAATTGCAAAGAAAAAGACACTTTTGAAACAGAAAAACAGAAAGAAAAGGTTCGAGTGGGCAAAGAAACAGATATCGGACAACAGATAATTGGAAAAGAGTGTTACGGATCTGAACCCCATTGAGCTTTTGTGGGATCAGTTAGACTGTAAGGTGCGTGAGAAGTGCCCGACAAGACAGACACATCTATGGCAAGTGCTACAGGAAGTGTGGGGTGAATGGGCAAGTGCTACAGGAAGTGTGGGGTGAAAGGTCACCTGAGTATCTGGACAAACTGACCGCTAGAATAACAAGGATCTGCAAAGCTGTCATTGCTGCATGTGGAGGATTTTGTGATGAAAACACTTTGAAGTAGTTTAAGAAGTTCAGAACATTTGTTTAAAATTTAATTGTTGTAATTTTTTTAAAGTTATATGCGTTAACATTAGGGAATGCATTCAAAATTCACAAAGAACAATTGCACTTTCATTAATTAACATGAACTAAAATGAATAAATACCAAAAATAATACATTGTTCATTGTTAGTTCATGATGACTAATGCATTTGCTACTGCTAACACATTAAACATCCTAAATAATGAAATATTGGGACACCAACGCACCAAGTTCTGTGTATAATGCTTCCAAGTACATACTTTGTTACTGTTCAAAATTCATCTCGAGACATTAAGCACTGAGCATTTATGTGAGGTCACTGTGAGAGGTATCTTGAAGAGGTGTGTCTAGTCACAAAGGTTGAAAACAAGTAAACAAACAAGCCAATAAATGATCTTTAACACGTAACCTGCACTTTAGTTCATTATAGTCACCTGAAATGTCTCGTCTATCATTGGGGATTGTGGGTACTGTGAGAGCTCCACTGGTTAAAGGCCTTGAGGGAGCGCAGCCTTCAGGGCAACAATAAGTCATTAGCAGCAATTAGCATATGTGATTAACTGCCTCGGGTTAGAGGAGGAGGGACGAGCAAGGGCAGAAGAGAGAGAGAGAGGGCAGAAGATAACAGATTGAAGGTTAAAAACCCCTGTACCACTCGGAGTGTGTGCTGCATATTAAACTGACAGTACTCACACTCTAATGAAATGATGCGACACGCTCAAGCCAGACATGCTTTATTTAGAAGTGTGTACTAAAGGCTATGGTGTATGTTGTTATTCCATGTAGCGTTTCATCTGGACGGTCCACATGCCTTGAAAAACTGGGCTGTCCACGTAGAGTACACACCTTGGGTTAGGGTTGTATACTTCACCAATCACTTACCCTAATCCTTAACTCTAGGTTAGGTTTTTTGAACCAGCTGAATTCCTAAACTTTTAACAACTATTTTGTCAAAAGGTTGCTCAAATTTACTAGCAGTCTAAGTTTGGACTAGAGGTCGACTGATAAATTATAATAATTGTGCATTACGTAGGACTTTTAACTATTAATCAGCCCGAAATACACCAGGGACTCTTATTTTGAAATGTATGTGTTGCTAGCTCACACATAATGGTAAATGATGGTAAATGGTCTGCACTTATGTAGCGCCTTTTTAACCTTAGCGGTATTCAAATCGCTTTACACTGCGTCTCATTCACACATTTACAGGGATAAGGGATAAAGGCGGCCGGTGACGACGGTTCGGGAGAGAGAGAATTACAGGCATGTCCGTCATGTGTGTGTTTATGTTTGTGCTTTTGGTTTAAGTTTTCATTAAATTATGATTTATATTGACAAGCCGGTTCTCGCCTCCTCCTTGCCCATCTTAACCCCCTTACATTGGTGTCGAAACCCAAGAAGGAGGAGGGATGCCCGTTGCAGAGTCCTCGACACTGCCGTCCACCCAGGGGAGCGCCGCTGCCATCTGCCGGTTGACTGAGTAGCCCGACCGCCCGGATGCGGGGAACGGCCGCTGTCCGTGGGGCGAGTGGGGACTGGATTCCCCGACCTCCTGGAGCGATGGAGCTGCTGCCAGGGGCAGAGGAGTGCCCTGCCGTCCCCCAGAAATGCGGAGGGGTCGGGGGAAGACCGCCGTCTGCGAGGGGAGGAGGGAAGTAACTCCCCGATTGTCTGGAGTGGTAGGGCCGCTGCCAGGGGCGGAGGAATGTCCCCAGGTGCCACCAGAAAAGCGGAGGGGCATCCTGTCCGCTGGGGGTCGGAGGTTTGACTCCGATTCGCCCGGAGAGGAGCGGCTGTTGTCCGCCAAAGAGTGTGTAGGAGTGTTCGAGGACCACGCGACGGTACATCAGAGAACCGGTGAGTGAGTTTTTTTTTTCTCTCTCTCTCCTCTCTCTCTGTTTCGCACGGTGTTGGCCTTTTCCTCGCCTATTTAGTGTTTTGTTTTGTTTCGTTATCCCCTCCTGTCTCCTCCCAGGTCGAGGAAGGCGGGGATGACCTGACTGGGCGCAAAGCACGGCCCTCCCCAGGGAAAGAGGGGTGGGGGGGGGGTAGGTCATGCGGGTGGCACCTCGGCCTGAGGTAACGGCGGGAGGAGTGTGGAGCGGAGGGGGGCGGGGCCGGGCTAGAATGTCGCACGCCCGGTCCCCAATCGGCCTGATGGGGCGCGCAAGGGATAAAGGCGGCCGGTGACGACGGATCGGGAGAGAGAGAATTACAGTTATGTCCGTCATGTGTGTGTTTATGTTTGTGCTTTTGGTTTAAGTTTTCATTAAATTATGATTTATATTGACAAGCCGGTTCTCGCCTCCTCCTTGCCCATCTTAACCCCCTTACACATGCACATCCCCCAGACGTTTATTTGAAGTGTGTTTACATTTGGAAGACATGCTTTTTACATTGTTTGCTCATCTACAAACGTCTATAAGATGTTTTGTCTCGGATGTCAATAAGACGTTCAGCAGATGTCTTTATGATGTTTTTAATTAAACATGTTTGTAAATCGGATCTTTTTAAGATGTTTAGCAGATGTTAATTGTCCTATTAGCACACGTACATCTCCGAGATGTCTGTTTTAGATCCTTTCATCTGGAAAGCATCACAATCTAATAAACATCTGCTAAACATCTTAAAAAGATCAGATATACAAACACTCTAAATCATAAACATCTTATTTACATCCGAGAGGAAAATGTATTAAAGACGTATTGCAGATGAGCAAACAACCTAAAACAGACGTCTTCCAGATGTAAACACACATCAAATAGATGTCTGGGTGATGTTCGTGTGCTATCAGGTGTGTGGTGCTTTCCAGATTAAACAATCTGGGTTGAATCTACATTTATCATCAAAACCTCTTTGGAGCACTCATTTTTATAACATTACTTTAACGAATTGGACCCCCTTCAACTCACGAAAATAAAACCCAACCAGTGCCAGCCACAGAGATACTAAGAGAAATAAAACAAACAAACAACAACTATCAGTAACGATGGGCATTGACTTCCAAATCTGCTCAGAATAATCTATAAAATCGATATATCTGTCGACCTCTAGTTTGGAGACACCCACTCATTATTTATTACTCTATTTGCTACATTTTCCATTCAAACGTGCTAATGTAAACGCAGATGCTGAGAGTTAAGAGAATGAACCTCGTGTCTCTGTACATGTATGAGCTATCGCACTGTGAGAGGGTGTTTTCTTCCAGGTCCTCTTCATCTCTTGAGCTTAAACTCAAACACAAAACCCACAAAATGACATGACTACTCGCTCGTTGCCATGGTAACCAAAGTTAATTTTACATTGTTTGCAGTGGAGATGGTTGCCAGGGTCCTCATGAGATGAGTTTTAATACATTTGGCAAAGGGTTGAATCAGGACAACAACATAGAAATGACAGATGCAATCAACACACACACACACACACACACACACACACACACACACACACACACACACACACACACACACAGTCTCATGATAGCTGGCGTTAACCGTTTAATAAATCATCATATACTACACAGAGACAGCTCATGTCATGAATAATTGCTGTGCATTTATGGTGCTTTATGAAATGTTTAAGATGATAAAAAGCAGAGTTAAAATGATAAAGCATCGCAGTAAAGTGAATTAATGAGATCAGGATCAGACATCAGCTTAACTACAGAAACACTGAAGCTAAATTAACACAGAAACAAGGATGCGCATTAGAGTTAGTTGTCTTGTAATCTCCCTCTTTTTATGTTATAAATAAGGTATAAACCTTGACCGGAAAATCAGGATCCCAACGGGAAGTGGAGGACTCTTGTATCAACCTGAAGGGGTTTATTTTGTAGGAAAAACCTGCTGACTGTACATCATACCGCTTATTACATGCTACAAACAAAATAAAAAAATATTTGAACATGACAAATGTATTTGCGTTGAAATAATGTAAAGAAAAAAGGAATCGTTGAACAGCTGGAATCAACCTCCGGCAGGGCTGGACTGGGAACATAAATTGACCCAGGAATTTACATAGCAACTGGCCCAAAAGTGTGTGTGTGTGTGTGTGTGTGTGTGTGTGTGTGGGGGGGGTTTGTTCACTGTCCTTTTCTGCATATCTCGGCACCGTTTTGTGGTCCATTCTGCATGACGCAGCGGCTCATTTTAGCTTATCGCGGCCCATTCTCGACCCACCGTCCTGCTCGGTTCTCCCGATGGCCAGTCCGCCCCAGATCGGCCCCAAAGTGCATCGGCCCACATCAGTGTGTTGGGATGTGCGGTCTGATGTGTTGATGTGCGGTTGTTACTGAGCAATATCAGGCCACTAGATGGCGCCATCGACCAATCAGAATGTAGTATTCCACAGAGCCGTGTGATAAGTGGGGGATTATGCACAGTCAGCTGGTCATTATCGGGAATCAGTAGCGGTTCTAGCTTGTTTGTTGCTCTGGGTGAAACCCGCTTCAACATGCCCCCAAAGCTGTTGGGGTGGGGGGGCTCATTTCGTCCCCACCACAAGATGCCACCCTGGGTGACTGCCCATGTCGCCATTGTCTAAATCCAGCACTGTCGGGAATTATTACACAGCTCTCTGGGATACTCGATTCTGATTGATCAATGTCGCCATCTAGCAGAGTGATATTCCAGAATAATGGAGTAGCAGAACAATTGACTGTTGATTTATTGAAAATGAATGCACCCTGAAGTGTGATGGTGCCATTAAAAGCGCTGTGGCTGCATTAATGTAATAATTAGTGCATTCACTTTTCAATAACTGTTCGTTCTGTCAGTTTCCCGTTATACATTTGACAGCTATTCAGTTATTTCAGTTATTCCTTACATTTAAGAGTGCTACAATTGACCAAAGTATACGTATAAAATCCTGGAGCTTTATAAAAATGAATAGAAAGCTGATAACTGTCATGTATTGACGTTTTCTTTCTCTCTCTGTATTTTTTTTGGCTCACTCTCACAAAAGCAACAGCGTTTAGATCTCATTTGCTCTTAAATGTGATTATTTCAAGGTTTGTGGAACATTATAATCATGTTTTCTGTGTAAATTCGGAGTCTGGTGCTGATAACAAGAGGAAATTACTTCAAAGGCTCCATCATAATTCTCTCTCTTCTTTTGAGAGCACTAATGCTACTGTAGATTTAATCACAGTGATAACAGTGAAACACTTCAGGAAAGACACGCACACTTGAGCTAGTGAATGAACAAATCAGCATTTGAATGAGACGAATGTTTGTGCAGTGGTGGTGATGAATGAAGCCAGATTGAAGATGTTTCTCGCGGGTTCAGCAACAAACCGTGGCAGGTGAACAATCATAGAGCATTTATTCCAGTGAATAACACTCATCTAAAATGATAACAACAGGATTCTTTCCCCATGTCCGCTTCAGAGAATTTGAGGTGATTCTTCAAGCTCAGATCTCATTTCAGATTTTATCATCAACAGCTGTATTTGGAAAGGGATCCCGCAGTCATACAAAACCTAGAAATACCAAGATTTATTGTTTTTTTATATTATTTGTGTTATCTGTGCCTGAAAAAGTCACAAAATCCTAAGAAGTCATGGAAATTTTGTCTGCTAGAAATGGCTTTTTGTGCATGCAATCTTTATAAAATGACTACAGCTTGACAAACTCCACAGGGATGCCTTCTGTCCAATGATTTTTCCATGATTTTTCCAGTTGTCCATAAATACTGGATGAGGATTTTTAAAATAAACGATTCACCAGCCCACTGATATTAAGTGTTGTGAAGTCCAATACATTTTAGTGAATCGGTTCGTTCGGACTGTTCATATGCACAAACCAGTTAAAATAAATGATTCACCAATTCACTACGTTGTGTTAGGAATTCCAATTCATTTTAGTGAATCGGTTCATTCGGTCTGTTCATGTGCATGAACTGGTTAAAATAAACGATTCACCAATTCACTATGTTGTGTTGGGAATTCCAATTCATTTTAGTGAATCGGTTCGTTCGGACTGTTCATGTGCATGAACCGGTTAAAATAAATGATTCACCAATTCACTAATAAGTAATGTAGGGAAGTCTAAACCATTTAAGTGATTCGCTTCATTCAGAAGGTTCATTTGAAGGTTCATGTGAAGGTTTGTGTGCATTCGGACAGTTCATGAACTGATTAAAAAAGAAAAAGATTCACAAATATCGGTGTCACTAGTAATCAGTTTGTTCAGATGGTTTATATGCATGAACTGGTTAAAATAAACGATTCACCGATTCACTAATGTGTAGTGTTGGGAAGTCCAATTCATTTTAGTGAATCAGTTTGTTCAGAAGGTTCATGTGAAGGTTCATGTGCATTCGGACAGTTCATGTGCATGGACTGATATATAATAATATTAAATAAATTGATTCGCCAATTCACTAATATCAGTTTCACTAGTAATCCATTTGTTCAGATGTGCATGAAGTTCATAAACTGTTCAATTCACCAATTCACTAATATGTAGTGCTGGGAAGTCCCAATCATTGAAGTGAGTCTGCTCACATGTGCAGGAACAGGTTAAAAATAAACAAATTGACCAATAAGCCAATGTGTAGTGTTGGGAATTACAATTCATTTTAGTGAATTGATTCGTTCAGACCAGGGGTGTAGATCACCCCCTGTATGTTCATTGTGCTATTATATACAGTATATAAACATGTTTTAATCTTTAATTGGCGTCAATACTTCACTGCTTTAAAAAAAATGAATAGTTTGACTGCAGTATAAATACCTTGTTATGAGTAGTTTGTAACATGGGAAACTACAGTTTCAAAATAGCTTCTTCAACACTGCCAACTAGAACACCCTAGCAACCGCATGGCAACCACCCAGAACATCCCTTTAAGTATAAATGTGTGCATCAATATCAGTGCTCTAGTCGAAGAGCACTTTCATCAATAAAACGAATCGTAGGTGTGGCTTTGGCATGATGCTCTATTTATTTATTTTCCTAAACTAATTTTGAAATGACGCCATGTGTAGCATAAACAAAAGAGTGCTTTAGTTTGTTTCGGAGGAAAACAGTTGGCTTCTTCCATTGTGTAAATTCAGCTCTAGCCGGTGGTTGGGATGTTATAGTCAACATGAAATTAAAAGTTTGTGTATAGCTGCTGTCGTGATGTTCCCTCAGAAAGAAAGAGAGAGTTGAGGTGAAACCGAGTGTGAAACCATGAGAAAGACAGAGTAACACCCACTCGTCCGTTAGTCAAAGCACTGAATGCATCCATCATCTGCTTGAACAAACTCTGAGGTGGAACCGCTGAGAGAACCGCTGAGAGAACCGGCATCTTCAGTGATGATAGAGATCGCTTCTCCCTCACTACACCATCTGCTCTTGTTATAAAAACATGGGATTCGTGTAGGGGTGCGTACATTTACATCACAGATTACAGTAATAGTATTTCTATCGGGATTTGATGAATGTAAAACAGAAAGGTAATGTCTCACTTTGGTGTCTGGCAGTCCGAGGGAGTTGTACTTGGAACCGTCATATCCTGCCGGAGATAGGAGGCAGGGGCGAGGATTACCCCGTGCAGGACGGGACTCAACAGGTGGTGGTGGGGTGGAGGAGGTTGCAGTGTTAGCACACTGAAACAGCAATGTGATTGTGAGCAGACTTATAACGCATCGACTTACATCTGATTGGCCAGGAGTTACCCCGCTAATGATGTGATGTACACCTGCTAGTCTTCCCGCTAGAACTACGCTGCGCTTACATATATGACAATACAGTTATATTTTTGGGGAGTTCAAAATATATGGGTATATATGTGTGTTTCTTCAACTTCAGGCACTTTCAGGAATGTGGACTTCTCGTTAAAACATTTTCCAACAGTGTCTGTACATGCAACACAGGAGAATGATGTCATTTTATTTCCAGGAAATGAAGCTGATGGAAATGACCGACTCTTGACTCCAACATTTGATCCTAAATACACTCAATTAAATAATATTGTCACGCTTTTGGTGTAATTTAGCAAAATTATAGCCTGATGAAAAGTGATATCGTCACCTTTATTTTTCTTTGTTTTGTCTCATATTTCATCTCAAGCACACTCTTCACTGACACTTTGGTCCACCTGGTTAACTAAGTACGCTAAAAACTTTATTAGGGGCAAAATTGATGTATTGGAAATAGCGCCACAATTGTGGGACAGTCGTAATTTTTATTTATAAATTTTTTATCCCCTTTTCTCCCCAATTTGGAATGCCCAGTTCCCAGTACTACTACTAGATCCTCATGGTGGCACGGTTACTCACCTCAAGCGGAGGACAAACAGGGCTGGACTGGCAATCTGGCATACCGGGCCGATCAGGGGCGGACAGGCCAGCGGGAGAACCGAGCGTGATGGTGGTGCGTCAGCGAATCGTGCCGAATGGTTAGTGATAATCAAAATTGCGCCGCAAAATGCAGAAAAGGACATCACCCCCCCACCCACACAGCAACTTTTGGGCCAGTTGCCATGTAAGATCCCAGGACGATTTCTCTTCCCAGTCCAGCCCTACAAGTCTCATTTGCCTCCACTTCTGAGACCGTCAATCAGCGCATCTTATCACGTGACTCGTTATGCATGACACCGCAGAGACTCACAGCATGTGGAGACTCATGCTACTCTCCACGATCCACACACAACTCGCCACACGCCCCATTGTCACTGCTATGTGGATGATACACAAATGTATCCGCCCCTGAAGCACAGAATTGGCTTGGTCTGCCTGTCTGTCTGATGTTAAGGCCCCTTTAAGTTTCTTACATTTAAATGAAAGTAAAACTGATTGACTGATGATTGTGTTTGGCTCTTCAGAAGCCCCTAAAAGTTCTCATTTAAATGTTGGTGTCTTTTCGTCTTTGTTAAAACTTGTGTGAAAAATGTGGGGGTCTTTTTTGAAAGTGCCCTTAAATTTATCAAGCTAATAAACTCTGTTGTAAAGTCCAGTTTTTAACAACTAAGAGAACTTGCTAAAGTGAAGTCCTTTCTGTCAGTCAAACACTTTGAAACAGCGATACATGCATGTATCACCTCTAGACTGGACTATTGTAATTCCCTATATTTGGGAATTAACAATTCTTCCCTATCTAGATTACAGATTCTTCAAAACGCAGCAGCGAGACTTTTAACGGGTGTCCGTAAATGTGATCACATTACTCCTGTGTTAGTGTCTTTACATTGGCTTCCTGTCCGATCTCAAATTGATTTTAAAGTGCTCTTGCTAGTTTTGAAATCCTTAAATGGCCGAGCCCCTGCCTATCTCTGACTGCTGATTGTATATCTTATTACAAGACGGCTTGCCAAATAAATAAATAAATGCACATTCAACTTCTATTTGAGCTGAAATTATTTTATCAGCTTACTTGTAGAGATCACACAGTGATCCGAGAAGCAGGAACGATGGCTCGGAATACCCGGATGAGCGGTCAGATCCATGGATGTGCGGTTGTTACTGAGAAATGTCAGGCCGCTAGATGGCGCCATTGACCAATCAGAATCGAGTATTCCAGAGAACCGTGTGATAAACATGTTAATGGCTACTTTTATTTTTAAATGTAATGTTTAAAAATGTTGCAAATGAAAGGTTCTTCATTTTAATTGGATTATTTTCTCTTTTTTATTTGTGACTTAATGGACGTGAAACTAAATAAGAGTCCATTGCACTAGATGGATGATAAATCAAGCATCAATGCAAAAACACAATCATATTATTGTAAAACAACAACAACAACCAACACTGTGAAACAGATTGCATTTACTGTAAATTGGATGAGTCATATTCAATGCTTTTGTAAAATAGCCGATAAACTCTGTAAAAAATAATTTTATTTATCTGTATTTTTATTTTGTTTCTACTAAAAATATACAAACAAAATAAAACAGAAAATGTAAAAACTTGCTTTCAGACAATTATTGACACAACGATAACACATTTCTGTGTGTGAGTGTGTATGTGTGTGTGTGTGTGTGTGTGTGTGTGTGTGAGTATGTGTGTGTGTGTATGTGTGTGTGAGTATGTGTGTGTTTGTGTGTGTATCTGTGTGTGTGTTTTTTGTTTTTGTTATGTGCTTTTTTTTTACTAGTCTTAGCTGGTTTTCCAGGTTTGCTGGTTTTAGATTCAGGGACTAAAAGCAAAATATTTTTCAGTTCGGTTCATTCTGAGCAGAATTGGTATTTTTTCGTGCCGGTTCCGGCATCCCACAGCCTCCTTTTCAATTGATATCGGGTTTCAACTCAACTAAACAACAGTTTATAACGTTTATTTGTTATTTTTTTTATGCCAATACTCTGTGCTATATGGTGCGTGATATGAAGTATTCACTAAAACGAATTAGAAAAAAAAATATAAAAGCCAAAAAGCTCTCTCTCCTGCATGCGGCCAAATTTTAGATTTGTATTTTAAATGTTTAATAATTCTAATCATTTGTTTTAATTACATTTTCAGTAACGTTCTGCTAAATATTCCGTTCCTTTTCCGTTTTTGTTTTCGCTCCTGTACATGATTCAGTCCCGTCTAGAAGGGTTTTGGGCACTTGTCAGATGGTAAGCTTGCAAACCAGCATGAACTATGAGATATTTTTCAGCCCCTGATAAATCCCATCTGCATGTTTTTCACGCTTCAGCGTGTGCTGTGGAGTGACATTGGTGTGACCTGGTAAAATCGCAGTCATTAAAAGCTCAATGAAGTTTTACCCACCAGACTACTGTGTCCTTATGAGTGCTGTCTGAGAGCGCAGAAGTCCTCCTCTGACCAATGATCTATAATATAATACTGCATTGCTCGTGATGTTACAACAGTGAAGCTACTGCGCCGCCATCTTTGTATTTCCTAACATTCTGTACTCCCTATGAGTCTTAACGGGAAATACCATCCAGTCACATTAAACATATATGTTTGAAGTCTGCATATACAGCATCACAATGCAATCTTCCTTTACATGTAATTAGTTGTCTATTTGGAAAATCTTTATCGCAGCAGCATTACGTTCAGCGGCGCACGTGTTAGCTCAGTAGAAACAAGTTTGAGGATCTGAGGTAAGATATCAGTAGATATCTTCAAACATATGTTTTGCTGGCTTTAAAATGTTTATTCTGAATGCATAATTATGTGGTGTAACCTTTGTTTACGTTGAACATTCATTGTGGTTGTTTTCTTAGGCTAAATGAATATTAGCTATGTAGCTAACGTTAGCTTAGGAAAACAACCACCATGCATAAGAGTCTATCTCACCACGTTAGTTTTTTTGGTCAAGTTGGATTTCTACTTACAGATCAACCCTGGTGATACACCCCACAAGGGAGAATTCAAACACAATCATATAAAGCTCAAAGTAAATGACATGAACGGTAAGCATCTGTGTACAGGACGCGCAACACGCATTTTGTGATCAGCAGAGTGCTCGAGCTCTAAACACGTGCAGCACGATTTTTCCAATGTGCAGAATACCTGGAATTATTTGCACTAATTTGTGGGTCCACAAGGTGGAAGCACTTACCGTTCATTTTCTCATTGTTTTTGTCTTTCTATCCATTTTTAGGATAGAACCATTTTACCAATTTGATTGAGTGGTCAGCATTATAATCTGAGATATCTGCAAGTTTTATATGGCTAGTAAGAAAGGTCATTCAAGATACCAGTAAATACATGTTGACTAGTCAAAATGCTGCAGTGATGTCACAGATTTCGTCAATAGACACATGTCACATATATGGCAAGCCGAATTGTCTTTTAATCATGTTCATGATGTGAATTGTTGAAATAAACAATATGATTTTAAAAAGAATATTTCAGCTCTCTAGGTCCTCACAATGCAAGTGAATGGTGACCAGAATTTAAAAGGTCCAGAAAACACATAAAGGCAGCTTAAAAGTACTCCATAAGACTCCAGTGGTTTAATCCATGTCTTCTGAAGTGATATGATCAATATCTAAGTCATTTTTACTATAAATCTCCACCTTTGACAAGCCCCCAACCAGCTATATGTGAAAGTAAATGTCACTTCCACACTAGAATATTGAAGTGAAAGTGAAAGTGGAGATTTATGGTAAATAAAAGGACTTATATATTGATCTGTTTCTCATCCACATCTCATATTGCTTAAGAAGACATGGATTAAACCACTGGAGTCTTATGGATTGCTTTTATGCTGCCTTTATGTGCTTTTAGGAATTTTTGATTTCTGGTCACCATTCACTTGCATTGTGAGGACCTACAGAGCTGAAATATTCTTTTTGAAATCTTAATTTGTGTTCTGGAGAATAAAGAAGGTCATACACATCTGGGATGGCATGAGAGTGAGTAATTATGGGAGAATTGTAATTTTTGTTTTAACTATCCCTTTAAGTTTGGCTAGAGATAAATCTGTCTTATGATATTTACAATGGTATTTTGACTAGTAATATCTTATTTTCAAATATCGAATAAATGCATTTTGAATAGCTTTAATGATACATAATTTAAGATATCTAAAACCAATCAGAGATCTCAGTGTTTCCTTGGAAAAATACAATTAGAGATCTTTAAAATGATAATTGCACGTATTCTAGTTGAAGATATCAGAAAATATTTTCCAATGTAAGCCGATGGAAATACATGCCTGGTCGAAATAGCATTGTAGATATGTTCAATGTATATTATGACTAGTCAAATCTGATTTTCGACTGGTCAAGCATGGGGCTTTATGTGCAAATTCGGCTTGCCATAACAGGCTGTGTTCAACTGCACGCATATGCTAAACATTCGTGCCAAAACCGAAGTTTCACATTTCATCTAAATGAAACGGTTAAAATGAACGATTCCCTTTCATTTAAATGAGTTGATTCTTTTGAACGGTTAATGTAAATGAACTAGTTATAAATGATTCACTGATTCACTTGAGCCCTGTGCAGCCTTAAAGGGACTTTGCCTTTGATTCAGTTATGTTAAATAGGGTTTATGATGCATATTAATCATATATTTATGTTCAGTTTAATGTTGTCACCCTATTTGTTTAACCCTTAACCATGTGTTACTGTAGTAATATTGAAGTAATAACTGTAGTAAACATGGTTCATTTTGTAAGTATTAACAGTTTTAAATATTACGTATAAATGTAAAAAAATTATGTCTTTCAGTTTCATAACACAATTACATCAAATTGAATCAAGCAATCTTAAATATCTATTTTTTTAATCATTACATTTTTTAAACTAAATCTTAAAATGCAACTTGATGGAATTTTGTTACGAAATTGAAACGCATCCGAATATTTTTGGGAGCGAATAACGATCAGGTGATTTTACCGAATTCTCCAATCACAACTTTTGATTGCAGAATTAAATAATATCATCTGATTGTTATAGAGATTAGCAGAGGCGCAGATTTTCAGTAAATAACAACTTAATTTTAACTATCGTACGACTTCAGAAGACTTGAAATATGGACAACTTTTGCCATTATTCTGTGGTGTTTTTGTCCCATTTGGAGCTCGTGTGTCGCATGAGAAAGAGCTGCGATTCTTCATAAATGTCCAATTTTGGGTTATAAACAGAAATATATCAGCATACAGCATACAGGTTTGGAATGACATGAGTGTGAGTGAATAATGACACGATTTTTGGGTGAACAATTCCTTTGAAGCATGCATACTCAAAACTGTGCAAAACAAAGTCATCAAAGTGGAGCATGTCAAACGTAATTTCATATTTTTGTCCAAAGACCAAGTTTTTATTCCTTACAACTAGATCTGAGAGAAATCTGTCCTGTTAATTGCCCAGGGGGATGCTTGCATGCTGTGCTCCGTTATTAAATAAATAATAATGCTGACTTCTTTCTAGTACAAAGTATTAATTTAATATATTAATTTATTTTGTTTTCTCACAAACGGCCTCTTCCGAAACAACCACCATCCGATACTGACCAAACGAGCCAATTTCCCCTCATTAAATGATAACAGATGTGTCTGTACTCTCCAGAGGGGTTTGGACCGAGCGTTCGTCATCAGGAGACAAAAAACTGCCAAAAACCAAACATCAGTGTCCAAGACAACAGCACTCGCTGTCCTCCCGAAAACTCTTTTAACTTTTACATTGAGATGCATCTCGTTTTACGATTGCAATGTTTTGTGATGTCGTAACGGAGGGTTTTAGTGGTTGTGTTTGTGATACAACACGTTGTTGTTGTTGTTATTGTTGTGGTAGATTATTTTGGATTCAACATCATTGTCACTGTGTAGAGTAAAAGTACAGAGCCAATGAAATGCAGTTTATCAGATTATATATCAGTAAACACTGTGTCGTCCCGTGCAGTGTAATGAAGTCATTAAGCAATCATTAGGAAGCCGTTAAGATTCATTAAGACAGCGGTACAGCGTCACTACAGAGTTCCCAGTGTGACAGAGCGACTGTTAATTACACACTTTATTACTGGAGTAACTATTACTGCACTCACATCCAAGAGAGGGCAACCCATGAAAACCTGAAGTCTGTGTGTGTGTGGAGAGAGAGACTGTGATTGTGTCTCCGAGTGCTGATTTACAGACTCATTCTATCAAAGATTCACAGCTGCTTGATGCTTGAAGAGAGAGATATTATAAGCACAGATAGATAGACAGACAGACAGACAGACAGATAGATAGATAGATAGATAGATAGATAGATAGATAGATAGATGGATGGACAGACAGACAGATAGATAGATAGACAGATAGATAGATGACAGACAGACATACAGACAGACACAGATAGATAGATAGATAGATAGATAGATAGATAGATAGATAGATAGATAGACAGATAGATGACAGACAGACAGACAGATAGATAGATAGACAGATAGATGACAGACAGACAGACAGACAGATAGATAGACAGATAGATGACAGACAGACAGACAGACAGATAGATAGATAGATAGATAGATAGATAGATAGATAGATAGACAGACAGATAGACAGACAGACAGACAGATAGATAGATAGATAGACAGATAGATGACAGACAGACAGACAGACAGATAGATAGATAGATAGATAGATAGATAGACAGACAGACAGACAGACAGACAGATAGATGACAGACAGACCATAGCTGTCAACCCTCCCGTTTTTTCCGGGTTTCTCACGTATTTTAGCTCTTTTCCCGCTGTCTTCCCGTTTTAGTATTTTCCCGTAAAATATCCCGTATTTTTACGCTCTGATTGTGTTAACTCAGAACCAGAACACGCAACTATCTGTGTCTGTGAAGTGGCTTGCACTTGGGTTGCTAGACCTCCAGTAAAGCAGGTGGCAGTATACAGACAGTAGCTTAAGCTACTGTCGAAGAAGAAGAAGACAGTTGCAGCAGCGCGGCGGGAGGAAGAGGGAAAAAGTAGCGGGAAGTCTGAACGTCAAGGAGAGTAGAGTAACGTTAGATGAGTGTGATGATGGATCAGGACGCTGACGGCCAAAATCACCGTGACCTAATTAACCACCAACCAAAACTGAGGACATTATGCAGATATTTAAGTAAATGGGAGACCACCTTCCACTACCTGACAAGTAGCCATGTAGGTCCAAATTATGCCCACTGCAAAATTTGTCACTGTAATTTCAGTGTTGGTCATGGAGGGAAAAACGACGTTTCGCAGCACGACAAGTCACAGAAACACAAGCGCGCGAGTGAGTCAGCTAGGCACACAACATCATTATCATCATTTGTGGTGAACCGTGCCTCATCTGAAGCTGACCAAATTTTGAAAGCTGAGGTGAAAATGTCTATGCTAATTGCCAAAAATAACGTCGCGTTCAGTTTTTTGGACGACTTCAACCGTAGTGTGGCTGACATGTTCCCGGATTCAGCGATTGCTAAGAAGTACACTCTGAGGAAAACGAAGGCTACACAAATCATTAAAGGTAAGACTATATGGAGTTACTAAGCCAACATTAAGCTAAAACACGTTGTAGCAAATTAAATGTGTAAGTAATGTTTACTTCGTTCATAAATAAAGCACTTTAAACATATCCATTGGTCTGTCATTCTTTAATATATATTGTGTAGTTTTAAACTCTTTAGACTGTTAATGATTAGTCCTTTCTTTTAAAAAGTTTGTGGGTAAGAATGGCTGAAAAAAAATCCTTTATTTTGGGGATGGATTCCGGGAAATCTCCCTTATTTTCAATGTTCAGTGTTGACAGCTATGAGACAGACAGACAGATAGATAGATAGATAGACAGATAGATGACAGACAGACAGACAGATAGATAGATAGATAGATAGATAGACAGATAGATGACAGACAGACAGACAGATAGATAGATAGATAGATAGATAGATAGATAGATAGATAGATAGATAGATAGATAGATAGATAGACAGATAGATGACAGACAGACAGACAGACAGATAGATAGATAGATAGATAGACAGATAGATAGATAGATAGATAGATAGATAGATAGATAGATAGATAGACAGATAGATGACAGACAGACAGACAGATAGATAGATAGATGACAGACAGACAGACAGATAGATAGATAGATAGACAGATAGATGACAGACAGACAGACAGATAGATAGATAGATAGATAGATAGATAGACAGATAGATGACAGACAGACAGACAGACAGACAGACAGACAGACAGACAGACAGATAGATAGATAGATAGATAGATAGATAGACAGACAGACAGATAGATAGATAGATAGATAGATGACAGACAGACAGACAGACAGACAGACAGACAGACAGATAGATAGATAGATAGACAGACAGATGACAGATAGACAGATAGATAGATAGACAGACAGACAGATAGATAGATAGATAGATAGACAGACAGACAAATAGACAGACAGACAGACAGACAGACAGACAGATAGATAGATAGATAGATAGATAGATAGATAGATAGATAGATAGATGACAGACAGACAGACAGATAGATAGATAGATCAATGACAGACAGACAGAGAGACAGACAGACAGACAGACAGACAGACAGACAGACAGACAGACAGATAGATAGATAGATAGATAGATAGATAGATAGATAGATAGATAGATAGATAGATAGATAGATAGATAGATAGATAGATAGATGACAGACAGACAGACAGATAGATAGATAGATCAATGACAGACAGACAGACAGACAGACAGACAGACAGACAGACAGACAGACAGACAGATAGATAGATAGATAGATAGATAGATAGATAGATAGATAGATAGATAGATGACAGACAGATTAATTATGGCACCGAATTAACGTCTTAAATCGAAGCTGTTTGGTCATTTTGCATGTCAATCAGACAGTCTTCTTCTGTGTGAGTGAGTCAGACTTCAAGCTGAAATTCAAAAGACAAGTCTCTGTTCTCCATCTTGGTTTAATTCTATGAATTTGGAGATTTGTTTGCTGCCAGTGGAGTCTCTCTCTCTCTCTCTCTCTCTCTCTCTCATGGTACTGTTGGTCTATTGGCACAGACTTTGGCATCAGCTGGCCAACAGCTCTATCTTTTTCGGCCCGTGTGAAGACTGGCACTGAGAGACACTGGCACTGGTGCCTGACAACAGGAGTCTGTGGCATTCTCTCATCTGACAGCGGGCACGAAGGACAACCAAATGTTTTCCACATAAAGCATATGAAGACGTACTAAAACAAACATGCAGGCTGACATATGTGCACACACACATTTGGGTAGACACTTGAAGCAATGGTATGATTTTCCAGTAACCACAAATTATTCTGTTGTAATTCAATTAAGCATCAGCTGCGTTGCTTTGACAGTGTTATTTTTGATGCAGTAGCTGTGCTAACTTATCAACATCTAATTAACATCAACGTTTTATGCAGAAAAGCACATCCCGTTAATTTGATAAGTAAAGCTCTTTTCACAAAGCATATTACTTCAGAGCAGCTTCACAGAGAAACAGATATTAATGTCTTCAAGCCTCCACTGTGTCAAGTATCGACTCGTTTAGTACTTTAGAGGAAGAATGATTTTCATATACTGTCCTCATCAGCCTGTTGACATAATATGATATAATTTCAGATTTTAACTGCAGATATAATGAATCAGAAATAAATGCAATATAATTCTTGTAAAAGGCATGTTTGCAATCCATTGAGTAATTTTATTTTAATGATAAACAAACAAAATGTGATAAAATTGTATTTAATTTGTTTAATTTGCTGTATAAAACTGGCAATTTATAAGAGTCATTCGTTTGGGGATCATACTAAACTGCTGGCATTGCATGTTTCACACTATAGATTCAATAGAATCGGCTCATAAGAGTCATTCGTTCTTGAATCGGAGATCACTGGTCATGCTATATATTGTGTGCAGTAGATTCAAAAGAATCAGCTCATAAGAGTCATTCGTTCTTGAATCGGAGATCACTGGTCATGCTATATATTGTGTGCAGTAGATTCAATAGAATCAGCTCATAAGAGTCATTTGTTCTTGAATCGGAGTACACTGGTCATGCTATATGTTGTGTGCAGTAGATTCAATAGAATCGGCTCATAAGAGTCATTTGTTCTTGAATCGGAGTACACTGGTCATGCTATATATTGTGTGCAGTAGATTCAATAGAATCGGCTCATAAGAGTCATTTGTTCTTGAATCGGAGTACACTGGTCATGCTATATATTGTGTGCAGTAGATTCAATAGAATCGGCTCATAAGAGTCATTCCTTCTTGAATCGGAGTACACTGGTCATGCTATATATTGTGTGCAGTAGATTCAAAAGATTCGGCTCATAAGAGTCATTCGTTCTTGAATCGGAGTACACTGGTCATGCTATATGTTGTGTGCAGTAGATTCAAAAGAATCGGCTCATAAGAGTCATTCGTTCTTGAATCGGAGATCACTGGTCATGCTATATATTGTGTGCAGTAGATTCAAAAGAATCAGCTCATAAGAGTCATTCGTTCTTGAATCGGAGTACACTGGTCATGCTATATGTTGTGTGCAGTAGATTCAATAGAATCGGCTCATAAGAGTCATTTGTTCTTGAATCGGAGTACACTGGTCATGCTATATATTGTGTGCAGTAGATTCAATAGAATCGGCTCATAAGAGTCATTTGTTCTTGAATCGGAGTACACTGGTCATGCTATATATTGTGTGCAGTAGATTCAATAGAATCGGCTCATAAGAGTCATTCCTTCTTGAATCGGAGTACACTGGTCATGCTATATATTGTGTGCAGTAGATTCAAAAGATTCGGCTCATAAGAGTCATTCGTTCTTGAATCGGAGTACACTGGTCATGCTATATGTTGTGTGCAGTAGATTCAAAAGAATCGGCTCATAAGAGTCATTCGTTCTTGAATCGGAGATCACTGGTCATGCTATATATTGTGTGCAGTAGATTCAAAAGAATCAGCTCATAAGAGTCATTCGTTCTTGAATCGGAGTACACTGGTCATGCTATATGTTGTGTGCAGTAGATTCAAAAGAATCGGCTCATAAGAGTCATTCGTTCTTGAATCGGAGATCACTGGTCATGCTATATGTTGTGTGCAGTAGATTCAAAAGAATCGGCTCATAAGAGTCATTCGTTCTTGAATCGGAGATCACTGGTCATGCTATATATTGTGTGCAGTAGATTCAAAAGAATCAGCTCATATGAGTCATTTGTTCTTGAATCAGAGTACACTGGTCACTCTATATATTGTGTGCTGAAGATTCAATAGAATCAGCTCATAAGAGTCATTTGTTCTTGAATCGGAGATCACTGGTCATGCTATATATTGTGTGCAGTAGATTCAAAAGAATCAGCTCATATGAGTCATTTGTTCTTGAATCAGAGTACACTGGTCACTCTATATATTGTGTGCAGTAGATTCAATAGAATCGGCTCATAAGAGTCATTCTTTCTTGAATCGGAGTACACTGGTCATGCTATATATTGTGTGCAGTAGGTTCAATAGAATCGGCTCATAAGAGTCATTCTTTCTTGAATCGGAGTACACTGGTCATGCTATATATTGTGTGCAGTAGATTCAAAAGAATCAGCTCATATGAGTCATTTGTTCTTGAATCAGAGTACACTGGTCACTCTATATATTGTGTGCAGTAGATTCAATAGAATCGGCTCATAAGAGTCATTCGTTCTTGAATCGGAGTACACTGGTCATGCTATATGTTGTGTGCAGTAGATTCAAAAGAATCAGCTCATATGAGTCATTTGTTCTTGAATCGGAGTACACTGGTCACTCTATATATTGTGTGCAGTAGATTCAAAAGAATCAGCTCATAAGAGTCATTCGTTCTTGAATCGGAGATCACTGGTCATGCTATATATTGTGTGCAGTAGATTCAAAAGAATCAGCTCATAAGAGTCATTCGTTCTTGAATCGGAGATCACTGGTCATGCTATATGTTGTGTGCAGTAGATTCAAAAGAATCAGCTCATATGAGTCATTTGTTCTTGAATCAGAGTACACTGGTCACTCTATATATTGTGTGCAGTAGATTCAATAGAATCGGCTCATAAGAGTCATTCGTTCTTGAATCGGAGTACACTGGTCATGCTATATGTTGTGTGCAGTAGATTCAAAAGAATCAGCTCATATGAGTCATTTGTTCTTGAATCGGAGTACACTGGTCACTCTATATATTGTGTGCTGAAGATTCAAAAGAATCAGATCACAAGATTCATTAGTTCAGGAATCAGACAGTTGTTTCTAGCTGTAGATTCGGCTAATAAGATTCATTAGTTTGTGAGTCGAATTACTCAGGTCAAACTATACAGTATATTGTGTGCATCAGATTCATTAGAATCTGCTCATAAGAGTCATTCATTCTTGAATCAGACTACCGAAAATCATTCGGTTCCCCATTTTATTAATTCGTTTTTAATTCTGAACAAGAACCGGTTCTGCATTCCCAATTCTACACATTTCTTATGCATAGTAAAATCTTGTGATGAGCGTCCGTCAAGTTCCAAATAAAAAGAGGAAAATATCAAATTAAAACCTTTCATTTGTAAAGTATTTAATTAAATGGATTATCCAAAAATAGGCATTGCCACATGGTTGTTTCATACATAAAACATCTGCATTGAATTTCAAACAAAGACAATGCCATGTAAACTGTTACAAATCGCTCCCTCTTAGTGGTGGGTGGTATGACCGTAATCATCTATCACAGTATGAAATATATGAGATGTATGATTGTCACACACACACACACACACACACTGAAATGATTCCCCAATACTCTCCTGCGGGCACTGAAGAAACTGAGGGTCTTATTTTTCACCGTGGTATTTCAGGAGGTAGATGTATTCTGGCACACAGAGTTTGGGTGAGTGTTTTTAATCAGCTGATAATGAACATTTACTCCCACTCTCTTGTTACACACCACAGACAGAACTGGGATGCCTAATTAACAACCTACATCATTTCTTTGACCAACCGTGGAGCAGCAGTGAAAAGACGAGTGATAGAGTACTCGCCGATTGACTGATTTGCACTGAAACATTGCAGGGACGCTGTATTGCACGCAGGTTCAGATGGACTTCACCCAGAAATCACAAAACATGTACTAAATCTGAGCTTGTGCGGAAGAACCCTCAAATTGACCATGTGTCTTTAGTCTTGATTGTGTTCTCATCGATAAGATCACGTGACCCTAACGACCCCATCACACTGATGATTATCCGATATGTTCCAACGAAGATGCCGAGTCAGATTTGGATGAGGGTGTTCAGTAAAGACATCTTCAGGTTTGCTTATCTGGCTGTATTGGAACGTTAGATTAAAACGAGCTCACATTTAAGGTCAAATTAAATGACAGCAGGAATACAGATTCTACTGAAGGTTACTCGATGTATACATCTTTAGAATATTAAATCTGACTGACAATGACGCAGCTATTGACCAATCACAATCAAGTATACCAGAGAGCCGTGTTATAAACGTGTCATGAGTTTGGGATGCATCATATCTTTAAAAATCACATTGAATAACATTTAAAATAAAATTAAACATTATATTATATTATAGAGATGACTTTTGAGATTTGAAAATACATTTCATTATATAATCTGTATGTGTGAACACGCCACGACCAAGAACATTTGCCATTACGCGAGTGTTTACATATTTTATTTTAGTGTCCTCTTTTCTCCCAAATTGGGAATGCCCAATTCCCACTACTTAGTAGTGCCTCGTGGTGGCGTGGTTACTCGCTTCAATCCAGGTGGTGGAGGAAAAGTCGCATCTGAGACCGTCAATCTGCGCATTTTATCACGTGACTCGTTGTGCATGACACCGTGGAGACTCACAGCATGTGGAGGCTCATGCTACTCTCCACGATCCACACACAACTCACCACACGCCCCATTGAGAGAACCACTAATCACCACCATGAGGAGGTTACCCCATGTGACTCTACCCTCCCTAACAACCGGGTCAATTTGGTTGCTTAGGAGACCTGGCTGGAGTCACTCAGCATACTGGATTCAAACTCGTGACTCCACGTGTGATAGTCAGCGTCAATACTCACTGAGCTACACAAGCCATCAAACATTATGCGAGTGTTAAATTAAAGTGAAACCGGAGTGCTTTGCATTTACAATCAAAGCGCTTCACAAAAGTGAGGCATTCATGGCATTTCTTCCAAACTGTAGTCTGGCCTTTTTATGGTGGTTTTGGAGCAGCAACTTCTTCCTTGCTGAGCCTTTCAGGTTATGTCGATATAGGACTAGTTTTGCTGTGGATATAGATACTCGTCCACCTGATTCCTCCAGCATCTTCACAAGGTCCTTTGCTGTTGTTCTGGGATTGATTTGCACTTTCTGACCAAACAACGTTCATCTCCAGGAGACAGAATGCGTCTCCTTCCTGAGCGATATGATGACTGTGTGGTCACATGGTGTTTATACTTGTGTACTATTGATTGTACAGATGAACGTGGCACCTTCAGGTGTTTATAAATTGCTTCCAAGGATGAACCAGACTTGTGGAGAGTTCAATTAATAGAGAAATCACTGTGTAAATGTGTTTCCCAGCAGAAGAACCGGGTTTCACACTCCTGCTGTGTCATTCTCACACACACAAGCTGGTGTGATGTAGTGAGAATCTCCCGTTGAGTTTCAGTTATAGACACTTACATCAAAGTGAATTACACAAGTTTCCCTGAAGTCCACTTATAATGTCACTAAAAATGGTCATAATTTAGTCTGTCATTACTATTTTCCACCTTCACTTTGACCCTTTTAACAGGTTGTTTAGGATGCTCCCTCCATAGGTAGCTGCCTATGTAGACAGTAGACAGCAAGGCAGCTCACTAGGTTTTGAAACAAACCCTATTGCAAAGTTTCGTTTATTCTCAGACAAACTCAAAAGTTATTGAAGTTCATCTAATGATCTGTATGTCTAATTTAGACAAAGCCATGAAAGTTTTTTTTTTTTTCACAAACTAATGAGTTGCGCTCCCTGGACGGATGTGCAGTTTTAATTGACAATTGGCAGCTGCATTGCGAACGAGTCACTAAAAGAACATTTCTTTCCCTCAAGGCGACAGAATTACGCAACGACCTGAGGTAATGTTCAAAAACATCTGTGTGAGACAAAGAGAGGGAATATTTCAGATTTAATAAATTTATGGGTTGGAAATTGAATGGGTCTGTGTCTGACGAAAAATAAACAAGAAGAGATGAAAGAGAGCACGTGCTTCTTTAACTTATGTTAGCAGACATGTCGTATGGATCCTTAAAATATTCCAGGTTCAATCAAGTTCAAGTCCAGGGTTGGGGAGGAACGGAATACGTGTAACGGGATTACGTATTTAAAATACAAAATATTAACGAAAGAAAAGCTTTGACGGATGAAAGATAAATCCAATAAATACATGATTACACGCCTTGTCAAGGTTAGCATATTTTTACAAGAAATGTCAACCAATGTAGCCTTTAGCATTGTGTAGCTACAACCAATATATCTGTGACGGAAATGCACATTGGGCCATAACTTCTCTTCTCTAGAGCAATTACAGTTAGATGTACAGCAAAAATCTTATTCTTAATGAGAATTAAAAAAAAATTCTGTAAAAAAATCCTTAAAGCAAGATGAATTTTCTTTAATTACTTTCATTTGTATTGAACCTGGAATATTCCTTTAATCTGTATTGAACCCGGAATATTCCTTTCATGTGTATTGAACTCGGAATATTCCTTTAATTTGTACTGAACCCGGAATATTCCTTTCATTTTTATTGCACCCGGAATATTACATTCATTTGTACTGAACCCGGAATATTCCTTTAATTTGTATTGAACCCGGAATATTCCTTTCATTTGTACTGAACCCGGAATATTCCTTTCATTTGTATTGCACCCGGAATATTCCTTTCATTTATACTGAACCCGGAATATTCCTTTAATTTGTATTGAACCCGGAATATTCCTTTCATTTGTACTGAACCCGGAATATTCCTTTCATTTACGTACTATTGTACACCGGAATATTCCTTTCATTTGTACTGAACCCGGAATATTCCTTTCATTTGTACTGAACCCGGAATATTCCTTTCATTTGTATTGAACCCGGAATATTCCTTTCATTTGTACTGAACCCGGAATATTCCTTTAATTTGTATTGAACCCGGAATATTCCTTTCATTTGTACTGAACCCAGAATATTCCTTTCATTTGTATTGAACCTGGAATATTCCTTTCATTTGTACTGAACCCGGAATATTCCTTTAATTTGTATTGAACCCGGAATATTCCTTTCATTTGTACTGAACCCGGAATATTCCTTTCATTTGTATTAACCCCGGAATATTCCTTAAATTTATATTGAACCTGGAATATTCCTTCAATATGTCTTGAACCCTGGATATTACTAAAATTTGTATTTGACCCGGAATATTACTTTAATTTGTATTGAACCTGGGTTAATCCTTTCATTTGTATTAAGCTTGGAAAATTCCTTTCATTTGTATTGAACCCAGAATATTCCTTAAATTTGTATTGAACCCAGAATATTCCTTTATTTTGTATTGCACCCGGAATATTCCTTTAATTTGTATTGAACCCGGAATATTCCTTTCATTTGTAATGAACCCGGAATATTCCTTTCATTTGTATTGCACCCGGAATAATCCTTTCATTTGTATTGAACCCAGAATATTCCTTTCATTTGTACTGAACCCGGAATATTCCTTTCATTTGTATTGAACCCGGAATATTCCTTTCATTTGTACTGAACCCGGAATATTCCTTTCATTTGTATTGCACCTGGAAAATTCCTTTCATTTGTATTAACCCTGGAATATTCCTTAAATTTATATTGAACCTGGAATATTCCTTCAATATGTCTTGAACCCTGGATATTCCTAAAATTTGTATTTGACCCGGAATATTACTTTAATTTGTATTGAACCTGGGTTAATCCTTTCATTTGTATTAAGCTTGGAATATTCCTTAAATTTGTATTGAACCCAGAATATTCCTTTATTTTGTATTGCACCCGGAATATTCCTTTCATTTGTACTGAACCCAAAATATTCCTTAAATTTGTATTGAACCTGGGATATTCCTTAAATTTGTATTGAACCCGGAATATTCCTTAAATTTGTATTGAACCCAGAATATTCCTTTATTTTGTATTGCACCCGGAATATTCCTTTCATTTGTATTGAACCCAAAATATTCCTTAAATTTGTATTGAACCTGGGATATTCCTTAAATTTGTATTGAACCTGGGATATTCCTTAAATTTGTATTGAACCCGGAAATATTCCTTAAATCTGTATTGAACCCAGAATATTCCTTTAATTTGTATTGAACCCAGAGTATTCCTTTAATTGGTTTTGAACATGAAATATTCCTTTAATTTGTATTGAACTCGGAATATTCCTTTCACTTGTATTAAACCCGGAATATTCCTTTAATTTGTATTGAACTTGGAATATTCTTTTAATATGTATTAAACATGGAATATTCCTTTATTTTGTATTGAACCCAGAATATTCCTTTCACTTGTATTAAACCCGGAATATTCCTTTAATTTGTATTAAACATGGAATATTTCTTTAATTTGTATTAAACCCGGAATATTCCTTTAATTTGTATTGAACCAGGAAATATTCCTTTAACTTGTATTGAACCTGGAATATTCCTTTAATTTTTATTAAACCTGGAAATATTCCTTTAACTTGTATTGAACCTGGAATATTCCTTTCATTTGTATTGAACCCAAAATATTCCTTTCATTTGTATTGAACCCAAAATATTCCTTTCATTTGTATAGCACCCAGAATATTCCTTTAATTTTTATTAAACCCGGAATATTCCTTTAATTTGTATAGCACCTGGATTATTCCTTTCATTTGTATTTAACCCAGAATATTCCTTTCATTTGTATTAAACCCGGAATATTCCTTTCATTTGTATTGAACCCGGGATATTCCTTAAAATTGTATTAAGCCCGGAAAATTCCTTTCATTTTTATTAAACCTAGAAATATTCCTTTAACTTGTATTGAACCTGGAATGTTCCTTTCATTTTTATTAAACCCGGAATATTCCTTAAAATTGTATTGAACCCGGGATATTCCTTAAAATTGTATTAAGCCCGGAATATTCCTTTCATTTTTATTAAACCTGGAAATATTCCTTTAACTTGTATTTACCTGGGATATTCCTTTTAACCTGAAATTAATCTGTCATATTCCTTTAACTTGTTTTGAACCCGGAAACATTTCTTTAAAACCGATCTTAGACCCATGTTTACATGAATATCGATATAAAAAAACAAAACAATTAGTGTTTCTGCTCTGTGTTTGGGGCGGCTGTGGCTCAGGTGGTAGAGCGGGTTGGCGGTTCGATTCCCGGCCCACATGAGTCCACATGCCGAAGTGTCCTTGGGCAAGACACTGAATCCCAAGTTGCTCCCAAAGGCAGACTAGCGCCTTGCATGGCAGCTCTGCCGCCATTGGTGTGTGAATGGATGATTGAGTCACAATGTGATGACCATTTACCATTTGTAGTATTAGAGGTTGCACTCTTTTAATTGTTCATGCATTTTTATTTATTATTTGATGGGAAAAGTTTCACAGTTCTCTCACAGAAAAGCGCATTCAAATCAGAGGCTGTCTAATTGTACCTCAGAGTGATAATATATACAGACATGAATAATGAGTACATTCATGAATAATGCAAACACTTAGTGGGACAGCACAGGCGGTAACTCAAAACTCCCCAAATTACCGATTCGAATGCGGAGGTTCGTTTGGCCTGAAAAAGATCAAACGAGAATTTTGAGGCAATAGATTCACTCAACTGGATCCTTTCATTACTTGTTTGAGCATGACGTGACACTAAATAATGCTGGTGGAATTATCTGGGGTCGTCTCTGGATTAAAGGCATTGAGAAAAAGGGTCAAATCATGGATTAAATGTATTTCAGTGGTGTTCCGTATTTTCATTGAATTATTTCATTCAGGAGTGAGTCACATAGGGTGACCAGATTCCGGCTTGTGGAAAACGGGATAGTCCCCTCCCTGAAAGAATGAAATTGACATATCCTTACCTTGGTGCATCCGCATCTGTAACTGCTGTCATCTTGGACTTCTCGCTGGCAGTAATTGTTCTCAGTGTGCGCTCGTCTTTCAAGAGTTTATCGTAAAATGCAGAGCAGTCCAGTCCAAAAATAAGATGTATGAAAAGCATTGCCTTCATGACTGTTACGCTGAGTCGAGATTTCTCCAGTGTCCATGCTGCGTTCATTAATGAGAACACACGCTCCACAGACGCAGATGTCCCAGGCAAGCTTAAAACAAACTCTATGACCTTGGCTAAGACTCCGAAGTTGATGGACTTGCTCTCCATCTCACGAAAACATCTGTCCATCTCTCAGACACGGCCATCTTGTTCATGTTCCACTCAGTGATGCGAGGAGTGACAGTGTTTAACTCATCAAAGAGCGTAGTTTCATCAATCAAACTGAGAGCGGGACTCTGGAGTAGAAGTGTTCGAGGCTGCTCTGAAAGTCTGTCCAATCTGGGATGTCTCTCGGTAGGGCACACTCGAGTTTTTATGTGTTCTCCAATGAACGGCTCCAATTTTGGAGGTAATCCACCAATGCTGAATAAAAGTTTCTCACTGCACAGAAGATATCATCTGCTCACATGTCAGTAGCTTCAACCAGGGCATCCAACTGCTTCTTAATGTCAGAGGGTATGAACGATTCCTCCAGCCTGGCCTGCAAGACTTTCTCAGGTCATGAATGTGCAAAGCCAACATGTGTTCTTGCTCTACTACCTCTAGTGCACGGTTAAAGTTGTCTGTTTGCTTGAGTGCAAGGATCGCTGAAACGTTGAAATCCCTAAAATGCTTAAATACAGGATTGTCCCAGGAAAAACGGGATGTCTGGCCACCCTAGAGTCACACTAATAAACTGTTTGCCTAGTAGATTTTTCATAGCAATTTAGATCTGCTCATTAAACTCGGCCAACCTCCTCTTCATCTGTCCCCCTCCGAGTACGACCAACCGTGGGTCGTACTCATTAAGACCCCCACACCGCGTCCAACAACAGCGTGAATCTTGCAACAGGCTGATTGCACGTTCACGGGAGTCTTTGGTGGGTGTAATTTCAGCTTCTTCGGCGGTACACAAATAAACAAGTGAGGAGAGTTGGTAAAAAACAGATTTAATTAGCTTGTTAAGACTGGGGTTGGGAGCACGATAACTTTCTCTCTTTTTTCCATCCATACACTCCTCCTTTGATGCTTCTCTAAGAATGAAGGGAGAGAGAGAGAGAGAGAGAGAGAGAGAGAGAGAGAGAGAGAGAGAGAGAGTATAATTTAAAAAGGCGAGGGGATGTAGAAAGGTGAAATCAGGACATTGTTGGAGAGGATTACATGAATGTGAGCATCTTTTGGTTTGTAAAGCTGTAAAACGAGGAACACGTTAAAAGAAAAATAGACATTTTAAGAGTGCATGCGAATATAATTGTGTTTTTATCCCTGAAGTCCATTTATAATGTTCTTTTTCAATACAAAATCATTTAGTATGTGTTAATGGATTGTTCTGTGCTCACTGTGTTATGCCTAAGAGAGTTTATCGTTCAACTGCAGTGAGATTAAGTCCTGGCCAAATTCCCCCCACTGGCCCATCCATTTGTTGGCTCTATCACTCCACTCTCTCCACTCCTCCAATAGCTGGTGTGTGGTGATTCCACGGACCATATGTAGGAGCGTTCCTATCAACCGAGCAATTAACGCTTGAAGTACACATTCATGTTTTTACGAGTCAAAGACAATAGGGGGCAGTAAGCGCAACACCAGCTGTCCAGGAAACAAAACAACGCAGCTCGGTGTGCAACACTGCATGCCAGGATCTCAAGAAGTGTTTTGCTATGTTTCAATCTACAGTATGTTTGCCTTGACACAGAAACACTGTGTTTATGATGCAACGCAACCAAAGTGAGGCCCACAAAGCAGCCGTATAAAGCATAGATGCATCATAACATTGGGTAAAATCTTTTTCTTTCAAATCTGTCGTAGACTCCCAAACGCCCCCTAGCGGCCCCCTGGTTTGAAAACCCTGATCTATGCAACTATGTGAATGCACATGCTTCTAGATTTCATACAATGTTGCATTTCTGAACCGTGTCAGACCACTATTCGTAGCGCAACTCCAAGTCAATTTGCATTCTCAGCATTGCCACAAGGGGCGCTATATTGAGCATTAGTGTAAGCTTCTCACGGTCAATTTTCAGTAGTTCAACAGTTCGAAGACAAATCGAGCTCAACATAGTTAATCTGCATTTTACAACGTTTATAGCTAGCTACCTGAATGTTAACACATATGGTTTAATGGCGCAGATATTTTATGGTAAGTCTAAATTATTGCCTCCTTGAGTACTGAGGTTTGATACTGCCACATGAACACAAGTACACACGTTAAAGCTGAAGTGTGTTAAAATACTTTTGCCAAACTTGGTACGCTTAGGCAACTATAAGTACACCATTTGTAGTTTCGTTTACAGCAAAGCTGTGGCACTATAAAAATTCCTCTGTTTGTTTTAAGCAACCCGTGTAGGGGTCCGGTCTGTCCAGTCCAGTCTAGGGAGTGGTGGTGGCGTAGTGGGCTAAAGCACTGAACTGGTAAGCAGAAGGTTGCTGGTTCGATCCCCACAGTCACCACCATTGTGCCCTTGAGTAAGGCACTCAACTCCAGGTTGCTCCGGGGGGATTGTCCCTGTAATAAGTGCACTGTAAGTCGCTTTGGATAAAATCATCTGCCAAATGCATAAATGTAAATGACTCAACTGGTGGCATGAGTTGGGACACGAGTATCTGTCTGACCAATGGCAGATGGGGCGTGTTTTCGGAAAGCTGTTTTGAAAACAATGTTTATTTTGCAATTCCGTTCTGTGGCGCAGAAATGGTGCACTTCAGCTTTACGTAAGTATCCAGAGAGTGTTTCTGGACTTCTAGTATGTAAATGTAGGTGGTCATACACCAATGAGTTCATGAATATCTCTGAATGAGTCGGTTTTTGCAGTTTAGTTCCAATAAATGTTCTGAGAGAACTGGAGAAGAAGTTTTGATTTCTGAAAGTTGCAAGATGCCACATAGAACATCAAACTCATATATGTTTGCTTGAAAAAAATGGCCGATCACCTGTTCCTCTAGCGTGCTGTGATGTTTGATCTTCATACTGTCAGTAGCTTGATAATCGGTGGCGGAGAGCTTGCCTGGCGCTAATTATCATCCTCTGCTGTTCTCCACGCACGTCTCTCGTTCTGTCAGCGTTAGCTTAACATGTGCTATTTTCAGCCATTAGAATAATTAGATCAAATACATCTCCTACTCTCTCACACACAAACACAAACACCTTGCCCCGTTCTCATTCTGCTTTAAAAGGCTGTCATTTGGCACGCTAACTGCCACTGGCGTGCAGTAACAGTAACCGAGGTGATGTTGTCATGGCTGTGGTGCTGGTGTCTGTGAACTAAGCGCTGTTAAAGTCATCGCTAAAATGGTTTTTAGCATTTGTTTGCTCTAGTGGTACAGAGATACTTTAACCCAAATACTATTGTTGTTGAAGCTACTTTGAAACTGTACTTTTTCAAGTTACAAGCTAGTCATGATTTAAAGAAGTTAAAGTCAATGGACCCTTCTGAAAACATAGTTTAGCTACTAACAAAATCAGCTCCAAACTTGTTTGAACTGTAAGACCTCCAAACTGTTTGTTCACTGTTTGTTGACTGACAGTCTTGTGATTTATCATTGTGGTTCATGGGGAAGTTTGAATGGGCACTGCCTCAAACATTGCCATGCATTTGTATTGTTTATTATGGAGAGGATATCCCTCACTATACCTTCATGCCTTACAAAATTTACAAAAATTAACCATGGTTTTACTACAGTAACTAAAGTTCAACTACGGTTACTGTAATAAAACCATAACCATAAAACGTACTCCAGGCTCCTCGTCCCCCGGTAGATGGCCGTTGGGGTGGACGGTAGTGGCGAGAACTCCACTACGGCATATCCCTCCTCCTTCCCGGTTTTCAGCACCAGTGTAAAGGAGTGCAATGGAAAGGAGGAGGCGAGAACCGGCTTGATTAGCCTGATAAGGGACCGGGTGTGTAGAATCACGACCCGGCCCCGTCCTCCGCCCTGCCACAAACACCATAGTTAATTTGTGTGCATGTAACATGGTCTTAAAGCCATGGTTCTCAAACAATCATTACATCGTTACATATTTAATATTCACATGGGCATGTTTTTGGTGGAAACCATGTATTGCGATCCCTCGTCTAGGGGGTGAGGGAGTAATAAAGTAGAAGAGGTTTCAGCCAACCGCCAGACCAAAAACGTTCGACAACTAAAAGTAGATGCTTTTGATATTTATTAAGAAAAACTATTCTATAATGTTAAAGCAGCAATAGTTTTGGCTTCAGGGTAACCAAAGGTCTAAAACAACAAACAAAACCCACTTAAAAAGAAAGACAGATAAATATATTACCCAACAAATGAAAAGAAAAATACCAGTACACACCAGTTAACAGAACTACACTGACAATAATGATTAAAGAGATCTCAGAAGGAAAGGACAGGTTACCACATTAGACTAATGACATAAACGAAGTAACACAAGAAAACAACATAACACAATTCGCTGTGGCTCTTGTTGATCTGCCGGTTGGTCTGGAAGAGTGGAGATAAGTGACCAGCCTGAAGTCACAACACCCTCCTTTCCAGAGAGCAGCTCTCCCCATTATAAGCCGACCATGCCAATTAGTCAGCCAGCCATAATCACTGAGGGGTGGAGCTATCCAATCTTTCAATCATCAAAGCAATCAATGATTGGGTCCTAGGAAATCACAACACACACAGACACAAGAGAAAAATTTCACATTAGAAAAAGGTAAGCAAAACAAAACACAGCACTGGATCGTAACACCCTAACAATGCTAGAGCTTCCTTCTTGATGGTACTGTCATGCAGCAGATGTTTCAAAAACCTTTTTGAGAAGTAGAAAATCGGATGGTCAATCCCATCGGCATCTCATTGCAATAGAACACCTCCAACTCCCATAGTGCTGGCATCAACAGCGATCTGGACGGATAAAGAGAAATCGTTGGGGTTCGTTGTTCATGCCCACAAGGGTTTTCAAACGGGCGGCTCACCAAACTAGATCACGCATCCTTAAAGCCCAGGGTACCCCCAGGCAGTCAAGGGCCCCTGGTAGTCAAGGGCCCCTGGGCACTGGCCCCATTGGTCCGGTCCATAATCCATCCCTGCTCTGGAGGAGTCTCACGTACAGCAAACAATAGCAGTGGCACTCCCTCATCCCACTCTCGATTCGATTCAGCACAATAAGTGCACAACATAGACTTTAACGTTTGATGAAAACGTTCTAAAGCTCCTTGAGATTCGGGGTGATATGCACTTGCCACTTGATGTTTCATATTCAATTGGGCCAATACCTGCTTGAATACTTTGGACATAAAATTTGTTCCCTGGTCTGTCTGGACTACTTTTGGAAGCCCAAAAGTACAGACGATTTTAATACAAGCACGCAGAACTACCTTAGTAGTAAAGGAACGCAGCGGGACAGCTTCAGGAAAATGTGTAGCTGTACACATCATAGTTAACAAATATTGATATCCAGTTTTCGTCTTAGGCAAAGGGCCTACACAATCTAATATGAGATGTTCAAACGGCTCACCCACCGCCAGGACAGGTCGAAGAGGAGCAGGCGGGATCACTTGATTTGGCTTACTAACGAGCTGGCACACATGACAAGAATGACAATAATACTCCACATCGGATCTTAAACCAGATAAAGGTGTCGCAAAATACGCCTGTACATTTTAGTAATACCTAAATGGCCAGAGAGATAAATGGAGCTGAATTCAGGATCAGTGGCTATTGGTAACCACTTCCGCATTAATAATCTGTCATCCCAAAAATAGGCAACAATGTTTAACTAAAACTTCTTTCCTGACAGCTGTTTTTCGACATCAAGAAAGATAATCATCCTGATTCTGCTCATTTATAGGAGTAGTTCTCCCAATGGTAAGCAACGGATCCATTTCAGCACCGGTTGTAATGGACAGCGCATCAGGAAATGTATGTACAACACGATCAGTCGGGCATCAGAATTGTCAACTACGTTAAGAAAACTATCATAGAGATCAACGAAATCCTTAAAAAAATTATTAAATTATTAAAACCATACTTGTACCACAAATTAATCATGGTGTTGCTGTAGTAAAACTGTAGTAACCATTAGTTCTTTTGGCAGAATGATTCTGATTCTGATTGACTTTGAATTTACTACGAATATCATGGTTAAAGTATGGTTACTGTAGTAAAAACGATGGTAACTTTTACTACAAATATTTGAATTATAGTTACTGTTGTAAACAGGGACTAAAAACGGTTCAAGGAACGAAAAAGAACCACATTTTAGTGGAACGTAACCAAAAACCGGAACAAAGTGACTTTCAATTGTTCCGGAGTGAAAACATTAATTTTGTTCCGATCATTTTTTCTTGAAACCAAAGGCCAAAGGGTTAATCACAGTGCATTTTTGGAACTACATACCTTGATGTTGCCCCAAAAATGAAATGTGCATTTATCCTAAGGCAAACTGCTGCAACACATATTTCCCGTTGTGGATGTCATATTCTCTGAATGAAGACCTTTTTATGTATAATTACAACAGACAATATGCTATACATGCACGGTTAATCCAGATACAAAGAAAACACCATTAGATGTAAAAGTACATTTCTCAGTTGCCTTCACTGAATTATTGTTATATATGATGCATGAATACAGATTTGATGCTGCTGGATTTTGAGAACAGTGTAATCCTTATGAATGAAAATGGACAGCACTTGCTGCATTACTCAATTATATGACATTGTTTTAGTATATGATTTTACATACATCATACAATAAAAGTATACAACATATTCTATACTGTACAGTGCACTGTACATAGTGGGATAGTATTCCTTTACGAATGCAGCCGAGAGCGAAAGGGTGTCCTCTCACACATTCTAGTAATTACGTGTACATGGGGAAACATCTGATATCATCTGTTGTCATTTCGCATTCAGGTGTTGTCAGCTGACAGACTGAAGGCACGGATGTGTTAATGTTTCACCACCTTCGAGAATCAACCTGTGAATTCACTCCCATCTCAGAAGGATTCCTGATGGTTTCATGACGTTGGCTCTGGATGTGCCTGTGCTGAACACTGTAGATGGTCCGGATTGGTTTAGGGGTTTAGGGTTAATGAATAGGGGGTTAGGTTAGGGGAAAGGAAGTTTGAAAGACTCAATCATACACGGGCACACACCTATCAAACAGGGCTGGACTGGTAATCTGACAAATTAGATAAAAAAGAGGGGAATTGATAATTAGGTTGGGACGAAGAGAAAGTATAAATTAGGGTAGGGAAAAGGGGGTAAGGATTATTAGGGTTAGGAACAAAGAGAAGGTAGAAATGAAGGTTAGGAAAAGTAGAGGGATAGTATTAGAGTTGGGGTAGGGGGGAGGGGGTTGGTTAGGAAAAGAAAGGGGTTTAAATGAGTGGGGTTATGACAAAGGAAAAATTCAAATAAGGATTAAGGAAAGAAGTTTAGGATTAGACTTGGGCTAAGGGGAGAATTTAAATCTAATAAACCGTAAAGGATAAAGCAAAACTAATATTACCATTCTCATATTTCACGTTGTGTCTGCGTCCATTGACTGTCTGACTCAATACCTGATATTTAACCCTTGTATGTCCATTTACCGATGTTACTCAGGTGCCCTTCATGGACAAAAATGTCCACGTAATAAATCTGTCATAATAATATTATCTATTTACATTATTTTCCACTTTCACTGAATTAGATTTTTAACCAACATCAGTCCTGATCATAACTACCAAATATTCATGCATTTTCAGGATTTTAGCCCTTTAAATGCCAGATTATTTATATAATGCCACTGTTGTTTTTACACACACACACACAGACACACACGCACGCACGCACACACACACACACACATATATATCATGTATTCAGTTGTCCTGCAGGTCTGTATAATACAGTAAACAGAGAATTGGGAAAAAGCTTGTGTTTGCTCCACAGGCTAAACATGAGGAAAATGGCGCCATCTGGTGGAAAATTTGTCTTTAAATTTGGAAGCTCTGGAATGAAATCATAATATCATAGAATTCATGATTTTATGCTTTAATGGCACTGGGATCAAATATAGCAGTTTTAATGGGTTTCAATGGGGACATTTTTTCCTGAAGGTCCTGAGGTGTCCTTTTCCTTCTCCTTTTCCGGACCGCTGGGAGCATAGTTACGGGAGTGGGCGAGGCCATGGGCTCTGGGACGGTCGAGGCTACAGGCATGTGCGATGGCCGTGGAAGCAGGTTTTGGCCTGGGGTTCCAACCATAGTACACTGTGAAAAGGGAAACCGCAAAGTGTGAAACTATTTTGTGTACACAGTGTATTATAGATGTATTATAGGAAGTGAGGTTGAAATATCAAAATTCCCCCCAAAATACAAACCTTTGGACAAAACATTTTTGCAAAAAATAAGTAACTTTAATACTATGATGATGTGAGTTCGGTATATTAATAAACTCCATAAATTCCTCCTTGGTCCCTTTCCAAAGGCCAAAGATGTCATCCAGACTCCTTAGATACAAGAAAGGTGAGATAGAGCACTTAGCAAAAGCAGTTTCCTCCCGCTCTTCATTATCATTTATGTGTTGGCCATATAAATATTGGCATAAGCTGGAGCGAACTTCTTACCAGTGGTCGATATTGGTCAAAGAATGATCAATATTAGTATATAAACCATCAATGTCTTTTGTAAAGATGAACGTGCTGTCTTGTACTCGGATGTTTCTCAACCTATCCACGAATTTCATCCGTATCCTTAATGCATAGGAGCTGAGACACTGGGTTTAACTAAAAATCTATATATTCTCCAACTCTGTAAGATTAGAGGCCACTGTGCTCATTGGGACCTTCAATGATGCAGATATGTTTCTGTACCCTTCCCCAGATCTGTGCCTCCATACAGTCCTGTCTTGGAGGTCTACAGACAATTCCTTGAACTTCATGGCTCGGTTTGTGCTCTGATATGCACTGTTAACTGTGGGACCTTATATAGACAGGTGTGTGCCTTTCCAAATCATGTCCAATCAACAGAAATCTTCAGATGCACCAGGACTCTTCCTAGAGCTGTCCGCCCGGCAAAACTGAGTGATCGGGGGAGAAGGGCCTTGGCCTGGGAGGTGACCAATAACCCGATGGTCACTCTGACAGAGCTCCAGCATTCCTCTGTGGAGAGAGGAGAACCTTCCAGAAGAACAACCATCTCTGCAGCACTCCTCCAATCAGGCCTGTATGGTAGAGTGGCCAGACAGAAGCCATTCCTCAGTAAAAGGCACATGACAGCCCACCTGGAGTTTGCCAAAAGACACCTGAAGGACTCTCAGACCATGAGAAACTAAATTCTCTGGTCTGATGAAACCAAGATTGAACTCTTTGGCCTGAATGGCAAGCGTCATGTCTGGAGGAAACCTCATCACCTGTCCAATCCCTTTCCTACAGTGAAGCATGGTGGTGGCAGCATCATACTGTGGGGATGTTTTTCAGCAACAGGAACAGGGAGACTAGTCAGGATCGAGGGAAAGATGAATGCAGCAATGTACAGAGACATCCTTGATGAAGACCTGCTCTAGAGCTCTGGACCTCAGACTGGGGCGAAGGTTCATCTTCCAACAGGACAACGACCCTAAGCACACAGCCAAGATAACAAAGGAGCGGCTACGGGACAACTCTGTGAGTGTCCTTGAGTGTCCCAGCCAGAGCCCAGACTTAAACCAGATTGAACATCTCTGGAGAGATCTGAAAATGGCTGTGCACTCCATCACTGTGAAGGGCATATTGTATAGACAAATGTATGTCACGTAAACAGTGAAGAAGATATGTGTGCCTATTGTGTTTACAATGCTATGTCATCTCATATGAGGTAAATGAGCAATTATTATGTGAAAGAGGGAGAGAGAGAATACAGAAACAAATATAAGATGAGTTTACGCTCTGGTGCCCCCAAATGATTCATAATGACTGATAATGTGTGTGTGTTCGGGTCAATAGATGTGCTAATGTTTCTGTCGATCAGCTCACACAAAACATGCAGGTCTCAAACACTTCACTGCAGTTATGTCTCTGATGAAGAAACACAACATTTCATTTGTTCGTGTGTTTAGTGTCACAGAACGTCTTGCATTAAGAAAATGAAGCCATTTTTGAACCATTAACATACATGAATTTCATGACAATTAAGTGACCGGCAAATTCTTATTACTGTAATGTAAAACAAAGTTATCCATTATTTTATAAAGGGGAGTCCAAATGACATTCTTTGCTTATGATTTTGGAGGAAAGCTACAGGTAGATACAGAGGAAGATAGCTCTTTTACTAAAATCAGTTGACTTCAGCACCCCTCGTTGCATTATATGCCAAAAGTGTCAAAAAATTGGGGGTAAAATGCATTTTTACAAAGATGTAGTTCCAGTGACTCCAGAGGCTTGAAAAAAATTTGTAATATCATTTTAGATTCTGGTTCAAAACAAACTTTTTGTGGCAGCGGGGGCGTGGTCAAGCGCTCGTCCGGGAGAGAAAGCGCTCGTCCGGGAGAGAAAGCGGTAAGGGCGCTTGCACCTGAGCTAAATCGTGTCTAACACCTGTCTCAAATTTCAGTGAACATGGGGAGAGCGGCATAAAAGCAGTCACAGAACCTCCAGTGGGGAGAGAAAGTCAGCGACAAAGAAAGCCTGTTCTGAGAACTATTATTGTCTATAAAGCTGAAAAAGCTGCTGTGTTTGTGAAGCCGTAAGGGCTAAAAAGTTTATTAATAAAAGCACTTACCGCTGAAGTGGAAGCCCTGTTTCTTGTGTCGTCCTTCCCTCCGTGGAGAGGTGTGTTACACTGTGCCGAAACCCGGGATAGTTATCTAAATGATGGAAGGAAGTCGCCCCATAGAGTCCTCCCAGCTGGCGGAGGTCCTCCAGTCCCTCGCTGCGATACATCAGAGCCACAAACAGTCCCTGCTTGAGCTCCGGCAGGACCAAGATCGTCGGTTCTTCGATATCATGCGGGCTCAAACAGAGGACCGGCATGCGATCCGGAGTCTCCTCAGCCAGGAAGCCGCTCCAGCCACAGCCACAGCCGCGACCCCGGACCCCCGCGCCTCTTTGCCCTCGCCCGCGTTACAAAAGATGGGGGCGGCGGACGATCCGGAAGCTTTCCTCGATCTCTTTGAGCGCACCGCCGAGATTTGGGGCTGGCCGCGCGACCAATGGGCAGCTCGCCTTATCCCTCTTTTGTCCGGGGAAGCTCAGGTTGCGGCTCAGCAACTACCGGCAACAAACCTCCTGGCCTATGCTGACTCTCTATCCCCACTGGAGGTCCTGTGGCTGCTTTTATGCCGCTCTCCCCATGCTCACTGAAATTAGAGACAGGTGTTAGACACAATTTAGCTCAGGTGCAAGCGCCCTTACCGCTTTCTCTCCCGGACGAGCGCTTGACCATGCCCCCGCTGCCACACTTTTCTTTTGGTATCTTCTCTTACAGCCCTATATGGTTCAATCCCAGAGACCCACATTTGCTTTTCGAGTCGACCATTGAAAAGTTCAACAATTTATGCATAAAGCCAAATTGAGAGCCCCGTATCTCTGGAATTTAGCCATATATGGCCTTAAAAATAAAGATACAATGATGAACATTTGTTCTGAACCAGAATCTACAAGGATAATAAGATATCTTTAGTACTTCAGGAGTTATAGGCACTCCAACTTTGGAAAAACAACACAAAAAGTGTTTTATCCCCATTTTCCCCCACAAGTCCTCGTGGTGGTGCGGTTACTCGCTTCAATCCGGGTGGCGGAGGACGAATCTCAGTTGCCTCTGCATCTGAGACCATCAATCTGCACATCTTATCACGTGGCTTGTTGAGCGTGTTACCACGGACACCTAGAGCGTGTGGAGGCTTCACATTATTCTCCATGGCATCCGTGCACAACTTGCCACACGCCCCACCGAGAGCGAGAACCACATTATTGCGACCACAAGGAGGTTACCCCATGTGACTCTACCCACCCTAGCAACCGAGCCAATTTGGTTGCTTAGGAGACCTGACTGGAGTCACTCAGCACGCCCTGGATTCAAACTCGCGACTCCATGTGTGATAGTCAGCGTCAATACTTGATGAGCTACTCAGGCCACTCTTATCCCCATTTTTGGACTCACGCCATTGGTATATAATGCAACAAGGGGTGCTGAATTCATCTGAATTCAGCAATAGACCTACCTATCTCTGTGTAGAAATAAAATAATGATGCTGACACCTTTCTAAGGGTATTTATTGACCTTTAGTTTTGCGTAAATGTTTCTTTTGACCTTCCTCTACAAAATAATGGATTACTTCGTGTGTGTCATGATCAATGAACTGGTCAGCTGTGGTGATCTGTGGCAGGAAACACAGTAAAGCTTGAGAAATATGAAAGGTAATGAAGGGAGAGGGTGATAGACTGTCACATGTGTGAAGATATCATCTGCTACAGCAGAAATAAAGAGCTTTTTATCCAAGCCAGCAACATGAGAACAGTGTTGCCAACTACTTTCAATGAAAAGGAGCTAAAAAAGTCACTTAAAGTCGCTAGATAACGTCATACATTAATTAGCATATTAATGATGTCATCACGTCATATTTGCATTCTGCCTTGTGTCAGTCCTTTACATCTATTTGCTTCCCTCCTACTTTCTGTGCTCACATACTGTATTTTAATACAGCCCAATTCCCAATAAAGCTGTTCTCAGGTACATCTTCTGTTTCTGTTGTCAGACAATGGAGCGAGTAATAGTGACTAAAACGGCACCCATTAAGACGACATGTTAACCAGTGGTCACTTCCAAGCTGCTGCTCTGCACTGCTAAAATCCGGATTTTATAACATCAGTTAAAGACAATGGATGTGCTCTGATTTCGGCTATATTTACATGTAACATGAACACTCAGAGAGAAAGTTAGAAGTCTCTCACACAGCCTCCGTCTGGGTAACAGTGAGTGATAAGCAAGAAAAATAATGGTCAACTAAAATTGAACGAAGGAGGAGCAAACCATACAGATTAGCAAAGTTGCTAAGTTGGCAACACTGCATGAGAATACATATAGTGTTGGGGACTAAGAACAAACAAGCAAAACACACCTGTACCAAAAAAAAAAAACAATGAATCCGGATGGTTTTCGTGACTTTCAGTTCCATTAACACTTCCCGAACATCTCATTTCCTGCCAATGCGGACGGAACATATTACTAAAACACTCGGACAGTGTTTCCTGCAACATAATTCAACAGCAGCGCTGCCCCGCTACTGAATCTACAGTGTGAAACACACAGCGCAACCAGTGTAGTCTGATCCCCGAATGACTCTAATGGCACTTTTCCACTGCACATTACGGTTCGACTCGCCTCAACTCAACTCGCTTTACGTTTCTGAGCTTGCATTTCCACTGCAGTTTAGTGCCTTCTCAGCATGGGTGGGATTATAGGCTGATCGTCATAGTTGCGTCGCCTCTACCGCAATGACATCATCTTAAACACGACACAAACTGACCAAAACAATAACATGACCGCTGTTAGCTGCTAGCTCATTCAGCTGCATAAAGCAGTTGTTGCATGGTGATTTTACACAAGTGTAACAGTTAAATTGAGTAGAGTTAACGTAACAAAACATCGACCATTCACGCTCCCTCCCATTGCTCGCCGTCTTTTGCTATAGATAGCGTCCATTTGGTCGAACCACTTGCACTTTTCCTTGATGGTTCTGTAGTCACTTTTACGTTTTTTAACTTTTCCCTACACCGTTGGCAGGTCCGGTGGCAGCCGTGTGCGGCCAACAGCTGAGACACTTCCTGAGAGACTTTTTCGTTTCGCTCATCGCTAACGAGTGGACCGTCTGCACCTCATTTATTGACCACGGCGTGGTTTTGCGCACAGGCATTTCTTTTTACAATTCGAAGTCGCGTGAACAAAGGATACTGCTATCGCTGTTGCTAACTTTAAAACTAGCGGGTTGATGGCGCAAGACGGAAATCCAGTGACGCCGGTAGTGACGATTCTCTCTGACCAATCAGTGATCTGCAGGATTTTGACGTCACGTTTAGTATCGGCTCGGCTCACTTGAAACCTCGACCGAGGTGGTACTAAAATAAGTATCAGGTACCTATCCACAGTGGAAAACACCCAAAAAAGCAGAGTCGAGTTGAGTCGAGTTGTACCGTGCAGTGGAAAAGCCCCATCTTGTGTTGGCTCTTTTTAGTCTCCAGCGCGAGATAGACCGATATATCGGTTTTACCGATTAATCTGCGCCGATGGTTGCTTTTAGAACAATCGATTATCAACAAAAATGTGTGCCTTTATTCGTTGCTCACTTTTTTTTTATATATATTAGTTCCTTTTATTTATCCTCATCAATAAATATCTTCTGGTGAACAAAATACAAAACTCTTCATCTATGAACATAGGCCATAAAAAGCTTAATTTGATAAATGCTTACTTATAGAGAACAGTTATGGAGCCAAAACTAGAGTTTATTACGGGCTTGTTTATAGTTAAATGTCTCACATTATGCACCAGATCTACATTTGTCTGGCTATTATTGGGATTCTGTTGCACAATAAACTGCTTTTGGGTTTTAAATCAATTTTAAAATCGGCCGATTAATCAGGTATTGGCCTTTTCTACCACCTTACTTATCAGCATCTGCAAAATCCACTATCGGCCGACCTCTAACATGAAACAAACAGCATGACCAATGTTCACAGTCAATGAACATCGGCTCGCTGGTTTCGGCGGTCCTGTAATGACGGCATACACTCTACGAGTTTGAGTTTACACTTTGAACACAGAGACTTACCCCTGGCATGCTAAAGAAGCAGATCCTCCAGAGAGATTGACAGAAGAAGACGGGGAAAGAGTATGAAAGAGAAAGATGTAATGATCTGGGCTCCCCGGTGACCCCTGGAGAACAGGTTTCATCCTTCACACGAGTCACATTCCCGCCAATCTCCCATCACTATGGAAACCCCTCGTTATTTCATTTCCTGAAAGACGCCGCCACCGCAGTGAAGGGGTGTGTGGAGGGAAAAGACGGAGCTTTCCACAGTGGTGATGTGTCAGTGTGGACGGATCGCTCTCTTGTCCTGATTAGCGGCAGATTAAAGCACGAGCAGACGTTTCTGAGAGCGCTTTCACTGTTAAATCAGCCGTTCTTTCCATCTCAACACATGCACTCTAAAACTCCATCTTCGTGGTACTCACTAGGGAACTTTACAGGTGGATCTCATGAAAGTTATGGTACGTGACTGTGGTCTGACAATTGGTTTTACATCGCACATGAGGAAATTTCCTCTGAGTGGCTCTAAAAGAGAGTTAAATGTTCTCCCAAAAACATGAGGTTTTAAATCAACAAAACCGACCCGAAACCTTCAACCTAAACCTAACCGATAGAGTCATGAAAGCAAATGCCAGATGAGCAACCACACTTTCAGCACACATGTCGACCAGCGTGCTCTTCGGGACTTGTTCTTTACATCTCTTTCAGTTATCACAATTTGGTCGTGGTAAAAATGCTTGTAAATGTAGTTGGTAGTGTAGTATATTCTCCGTCTGTCGCTCACTTCGACGTTGTGTCGAAGAAGCGACACTAGGGGTCTCTCTTGAGCACCGAATATGCCTCTGATCTATGAAAAAAGGCCAATGAGAAGCTGGCAGACAGAATTTGCATGTCCCGCCCCCAGACATACGGTATAAAGGCGGGGAAATACGTCTGTTTCATTCAGGATTTTTCTGAGGAGCCGAATATGGTTCGGCCACAACAGCGGCTCGGCTCAGCGATGTGGCCGGGAGGACACAACGTCTTGTTCCCTCCATCAGGGAACGGAGGTTACATCCATAACCTACATGTTTGTCACAAATAATTTTTGTGACTATTAAGAGTTGTTGCTGCTATTTATTCACAAATAATATTTTTTGCCACTATTTATAGTTTTTTGCTAATATTTATCGTTTTAGCTGCTATTTATTTACTAATATTTTTGCCACTATAAATATAAAATATTTATTTGTTACTAATATTTTTTGCCATTATTTATATTTTTTGCTACTAATGAATTTTTACCTGCATTCATTTGATATTAATATTTTTTGCCACTATTTATATTTTTTTGCTAATATTTATCGTTTTAGTGGTGTGGTGGTGGTGTAGTGGTCTAAGCACCATAACTGGTAATCTGGTAATCAGAAGGATTCTGGTTCGAGCCCCACAGCCACCACCATTGTGTCCTTGAGCAAGGCACTTAACTCCTGGTTGCTCCAGGGGGGGATTGTCCCTGTAATATGTGCACTGTAAGTCGCTTTGGATAAAAGCGTCTGCCAAATGCATAAATGTAATATTTATCGTTTTAGCTGCTATTTATTTACTAATATTTTTTTGCCACTTTTTATAGTTTTTTGCTAATATTTATCGTTTTAGCTGCTATTTATTTACTAATATTTTTTGCCACTTTTTATAGTTTTTTGCTAATATTTATCGTTTTAGCTGCTATTTATTTACTAATATTTTTTTGCCACTTTTTATAGTTTTTTGCTAATATTTATCGTTTTAGCTGCTATTTATTTACTAATATTTTTTGCCACTATTTATAGTTTTTTTGCTAATATTTATCGTTTTAGCTGCTATTTATTTACTAATATTTTTTGCCACTATTTATAGTTTTTTGCTAATATTTATCGTTTTAGCTGCTATTTATTTACTAATATTTTTTGCCACTATTTATAGTTTTTTTGCTAATATTTATCGTTTTAGCTGCTATTTATTTACTAATATTTTTTGCCACTATTTATAGTTTTTTTGCTAATATTTATCGTTTTAGCTGCTATTTATTTACTAATATTTTTTGCCACTATTTATAGTTTTTTGCTAATATTTATCGTTTTAGCTGCTATTTATTTACTAATATTTTTTGCCACTTTTTATAGTTTTTTGCTAATATTTATCGTTTTAGCTGCTATTTATTTACTAATATTTTTTGCCACTATTTATAGTTTTTTTGCTAATATTTATCATTTTAGCTGCTATTTATTTACTAATATATTTTGCCGCTATTTTAATTTTTTTGCTAATATTTATCGTTTTAGCTGCTATTTATTTACTAATATTTTCTTGCCACTTTTTATAGTTTTTTGCTAATATTTATCGTTTTAGCTGCTATTTATTTACTAATATTGTTTGCCACTTTTTATAGTTTTTTGCTAATATTTATCGTTTTAGCTGCTATTTATTTACTAATATTTTTTGCCACTTTTTATAGTTTTTTGCTAATATTTATCGTTTTAGCTGCTATTTATTTACTAATATTTTTTGCCACTATTTATAGTTTTTTTGCTAATATTTATCGTTTTAGCTGCTATTTATTTACTAATATTTTTTGCCACTTTTTATAGTTTTTTGCTAATATTTATCGTTTTAGCTGCTATTTATTTACTAATATTTTTTGCCACTTTTTATAGTTTTTTGCTAATATTTATCGTTTTAGCTGCTATTTATTTACTAATATTTTTTGCCACTATTTATAGTTTTTTGCTAATATTTATCGTTTTAGCTGCTATTTATCTACTAATATTTTTTGCCACTATTTATAGTTTTTTTGCTAATATTTATCGTTTTAGCTGCTATTTATTTACTAATATTTTTTGCCACTTTTTATAGTTTTTTGCTAATATTTATCGTTTTAGCTGCTATTTATTTACTAATATTTTTTTGCCACTATTTATAGTTTTTTGCTAATATTTATCGTTTTAGCTGCTATTTATTAACTAATATTTTTTGCCACTATTTATAGTTTTTTTGCTAATATTTATCGTTTTAGCTGATATTTATTTACTAATATATTTTGCCACTTTTTATAGTTTTTTGCTAATATTTATCGTTTTAGCTGCTATTTATTTACTAATATTTTTTGCCACTATTTATAGTTTTTTTTTGCTAATATTTATCGTTTTAGCTGCTATTTATTTACTAATATGTTTTTGCCACTATTTATAGTATTTTTGCTAATATTTATCGTTTTAGCTGCTATTTATTTACTAATATTTTTTGCCACTATTTATAGTTTTTTGCTAATATTTATCGTTTTAGCTGCTATTTATTTACTAATATTTTTTGCCACTATTTATAGTTTTTTTTTGCTAATATTTATCGTTTTAGCTGCTATTTATTTACTAATATTTTTTGCCACTATTTATAGTATTTTTGCTAATATTTATCGTTTTAGCTGCTATTTATTTACTAATATTTTTTGCCACTATTTTATAGTTTTTTGCTAATATTTATCGTTTTAGCTGCTATTTATTTACTAATATTTTTTGCCACTATTTATAGTTTTTTGCTAATATTTATCGTTTTAGCTGCTATTTATTTACTAATATTTTTTTGCCACTTTTTATAGTTTTTTGCTAATATTTATCGTTTTAGCTGCTATTTATTTACTAATATTTTTTGCCACTATTTATAGTTTTTTTGCTAATATTTATCGTTTTAGCTGCTATTTATTTACTAATATGTTTTTGCCACTATTTATAGTATTTTTGCTAATATTTATCGTTTTAGCTGCTATTTATTTACTAATATTTTTTTGCCACTTTTTACAGTTTTTTGCTAATATTTATCGTTTTAGCTGCTATTTATTTACTAATATTTTTTGCCACTATTTATAGTTTTTTTTTGCTAATATTTATCGTTTTAGCTGCTATTTATCTACTAATATTTTTTGCCACTATTTATAGTATTTTTTGCTAATATTTATCGTTTTAGCTGCTATTTATTTACTAATATATTTTGCCACTATTTTAATTTTTTTGCTAATATTTATCGTTTTAGCTGCTATTTATTTACTAATATATTTTGCCACTATTTATAGTTTCGTGCCACTATTTATAATTGTTTCTACTATTTATTTGTTACTAATATTTTTTGCCATTATTTATATTTTTTGCTAATAATACATTTTTGCCTGTATTCATTTAATATTAATAATGTTTCCCACTTATTATAGATTTTGCTACTATTTATAGTGGTTGCTGATATTTATTTATTAATTGTTTTTGCCATGATTTTATTTATTTATTAATATTATTTATTTGAAAATTATTAAATACATATTCATATTTTTTATCCACTTTTTTGCCACTTATTTATAGTTTTGCCGCCATTTATTTGAAACTAATAATTGTTTGCCATTATTTATATTTTTTTGCCCCTAGATTAGTCTGATACTTAATAATCATTTGTTTGCCTCAATTTTTTTGATCCAAATAATTATTTGGCCTCTATTTTTGCTGCTAAATATTTGCTACTAATACATTTTTCAAAGGTTGACATAGTCTGGATTCAAACCTCGATCTGTTGCATATGCACCAAAGTTCAATATGTCTGGATCCTAACTGCTACTCAGCCATGACTCCGACAGACTGGGTTTAATAATAAATATGATCTGAGTTAACTCTGGTCAGAGGAGTTTAATCTGTTGTGATTGATTGTGCATTGAAAATGATGACAAAAAGTATTGTGACACTTTGTCAAGGCAAGGCAAGTTTATTTACAGTATATAGCACATTTCATACACAATGGCATTCAAAGTGCTTTAAATGCACAGTTAGATCAATACGCTTGAACTTATAAGAACTTCATCTGCAACCGAGTTGAGAGAACCGGCCGAGCTGCATTTCGAGACGAATGTTAAATGAACACGTTGATAGTTAGTCACTCTGCTAGGACACCTGTGTGAACTTGAGGGGAACTGAATTCATACATCCGCTAAATATCACCAAGACACCAGTTGATTAAAGGCCACTGATTAAAATAGTTTGTTCTGAAAAGCTCAAGCAGCAATTGAGACGATCACACTTGCTTGAAACGTTCTTATTCTGAAGTGAGACTAAAGCGTCTGTTTGGGGCCACTGTGTGCCCATGATGTTTTTGGAGGTCCCGGTGCTGTCCGTGGTGCTTAATGAGTCTGCTATAAAGTGCATGAGAACTGTGTGTGTATTCTCACAGAAACAGATATTTTCGGGATGAAAGAGAATCCTGAGGGATTTTCATGTGCACACTGAACGCCGGAGCTTCTGAAAGCCGCTCACAACTTCCACTTCTTTTATTTGGCTCTTGTGATTTCACTGTGCCACACAGCTAATGAGTGACACCAGGGAGCGGATCGCTACTGTGTAAATGCTCTTCTATAGCGAGGCTCCAAGTATTGAAGGGGAAGATTTTCAGTGAATACATGTTTACCTGTTCCTCACACAAAACTGCCATGTGGCTTTAGAAGAGTTTTAATATAGTGAATTGGACACTTTATAAGAGTTTGAAAATATGTGAAATATGACCTTGACATGTTCTTGACAGGTTTTGTGAAATTCACCCCTGTTGAATGTTTCTGTCTCTTAAACAGTGCACACACTTCCTCCCCCATTCTGTTAAACAGGATCGCAAACATTACCTCATCTGCTAATTGCTCATTTAATTGTTCTTCCTTGATGTTTCAGAGAGGGAGAGAGAGAGAGAGAGAGAGAGAGAGAGAGAGAGAGAGAGAGAGAGAGAGAGAGAGAGAGAGAGAGAGAGGACAGTATTGAAATAATTCAGAGGTGGAAGGAAACAATGCCAGCAACATTAATTGCCTGAATGCCAGAGGGAAAAATCTCTAGATTCAAGATACAGTATGAAGCTTTTTTGGTGTGGTTAAAACAACAGCGTTACATTTCTTTACAAGCATTAAACATTATACACACACAATCATTTACACACATACATTAGAAATACAAATTCAGCTTTATTTTTATGTTAAAGAAAATGATTTTAGAGTTGGCCGGACAACTTGTGCAGTGTTTGCTAATCCGTTGCTAAGATGTTCTGAGTAGTTTCTTTCTAACGTGTTGCTTGGGTTTTCTGGGTGGTTGTCAGAGTGTTGCCAAGGTGTTCAGAGTGGTTTCTAGGGCGTTGCTGTGGTTTTCTGAGTGGTTGTCATGGTATCGCTAAGGTATTTGAAATGGTTTCCCTGGTGTTCTGGGTGGTTGTTAGGGTATTGCCCAAGGTGTTTTGAGGTTTGCAGAGTGTTGTTGAGGTGATCTGCAAGATTGTTATGTTACTGCTAAGGTGTTTTAAGTGGTTACTTGGGTTTTATGAGTGGTTGTTATGGTGTTGCTAAGGTGCTTGAATAGGTTCTACATAGTTGTTAGGGTGTTGCTAAGGTGTTTTGAGGTTTGTAGAGTGTTGTTAGGGGTGTTCAGCATGGTTGTTAGGGTGATGCTAAGGTGTTTTAAGTGGTAAATGGGGTGTTATGGGTGGTTGTTATGGTGTTGCAAAGTGCTTGAAGTAGTTCATGGGGTGTTCTGGGTGGTTGTCATGGTATCGCTAAGGTATTTGAATTGGTTTCCGGGGTGTTCTTGGTGGTTGTTAGGGTATTGCCCAAGGTGTTCTGAGGTTTGTAGAGTGTTGTTGAGGTGTTCTGCATGATTGGTATGTTACTGCTAAGGTGGTTTAAGTGGTTACTTGGGTTTTATGGATGGTTGTTATGGTGTTGCGTGCTTGAATTGGTTCTACATAGTTGTTAGGGTGTTTCTAAGGTGTTCTGAGGTTTGTAGAGTGTTGTTAGGGGTGTTCGGCATGGTTGTTAGGGTGTTGCTAAGGTGTTTGAAGTGGTTAATGGGGTGTTATGCCTGTTGTTATGGTGTTGCAAAGTGCTTGAAGTAGTTCATTGGGTGTTCTGGGTGGTTGTTAGGGTGTTGCTAAGCTGTTCTGTATGTGATTAGGATGTTGCCACTGAGTTCTGAGGTTTATAGTGTGTTGTTTAGGTGTTGCTAAGGGTTTCTAAGTGGTTCTCTGGGGGTTCCTGGGTGGTAGTTCATTACAAAGTGGTTTCTAGGGTGTTGCTGGTGTGTTGCTAAGATTTTTGAAGTAGTTCCCATGGTGTTCTGGGTGGTTATTAGGGTGTTACTAAGGTGTTTGAAATGGTGCCTGGGGTGTTCAGGATGATTGTTAGGGCATTGCAAAGCTGTTCTGTATGGTTTCTGGGGTGTTGCTGTGGTATTCTAGGCTGTTGTTAGGGTGTTGCCAAGACCTTCTAAGTTTTATAGGTTTTTGGTGGTTTGAAGTGGTGCCTGGAGTGTTCTGTGTGGTTGTCCAGGCATTGTTAAGCTGTCCTGAGTGATTTCTAGGTTTTGCTGGAATGTTCTGGGGTGTTGTTAGGATGATCTGTGTGGTTGTTATCATGTTGTTATCACTTTTTTGGTGTTCTGGGTGGCTTTTAGAGTGTTGTGGCAGTGTTTGAAGTAGTTGCTGGGGTGTTCTGGACTGTTATTAGGGTTTGCCAAGGTGTTCTGAGATGTCTAGGGTGTTGTTAGGGTATTCTGAGTGGTTGTTAGGGTATTGCCAAGGTGTTCTGAGGTTTGTAGGGGGTTGATAAGGTGTTCAGAGTGTTTACATCAAGTATTTGTGATATTCTGGTCTTTATATGTGTCTGGCACCTTTTCTTTGAGTCTGTTGGATTTCTTCACCTGTTTAATTGTTCACCAGTGTTTAACTCATATTATTGAAGTGAGAAGTACTATTGGAATTGGCATCTTCCCAAATGAAATTATGTGTGTGTGTGTGTGTGTGTGTGTGATAAGCAGGTAGGCGGACCTTGTCTCAGTACCATCAGATGGAGCTGAGCATGTGTGTGTATTCTCCTCCCACTCTCTCTCCTCTCTTCTTCTCTCATTCTCTCCAGTGTGCTCATTTTCTCTTTCACTCCCTCACGGATTGCTCTGACTGTATGTGTATCAGGAGCAAGTGATTGTGTCTCAGTTTATGCTGTTGTTCAGCTGCTGTTGTGAGCTGATCGGATTGTTCAGAGGAACCCACTGACACACTGAAGCATCAGTCTGTGAGTCTTCACGTGTGTGTGTGTGTGTGTGTGTGTGTGTGTGTGTGTGTGTGTGTGTGTACAGCTGAACACATGAACAGTGTAAAGGAACAACAGTGTGTGTGTGTGTGTGTGTGTGTGTGTGTGTGGTAGAGAGAGAGAGAGAGAGAGAGAGAGTTGCTTTTCAAACAGAGTATTTGAAATGTTCATTCATAATGTATAGAATATTCTTTTCTCGCCATTTCTCCTCTGTTCCATTCTGTTCTATTGCAGTCTATGTTGCTGTCTTCCAAACTGTTTTATTCTATTCTTTTCTATTCTGTACTGTTTTATTTTGCACAGTTCTTTTCTATTTTGTTGTTTTGTGTTCTGTTCTATTCTTTCTTTGTTACCATCCATACTGCTCTGTTATATTCTATTTTACACTGTTTCATTATGTATGGTTGAATAATTTTATTGAACATTTATTGTCTGTTCTATTGCCTTCAATTTTGTTATCATCCATACTGTTCTATTATGCCCTATTCTATTTCACAATGTTCTATTCTTTATGGTTCTATTCTATTTTGTCTCATTCTATTGTAAACTATTCTGTTCAGTTCAATTGCATTCTATTCTATTCTATTTGTTTCTATTCTATTTGGTCTAACCTAAAATATTCTATTCTGGTGTGTCTTATTGCATTCTATTCTATTCTGTACTGTTTTGCATGGTATTATTCTATTTTGTTTTATTCTGCTCTATTTTTAACAATTCTATTTTATTTGGTTATGTTCTACTGCATTCTATCTTTTTATCTTTCATATTATTTTGTTCTGCTACCATCAGTTCTATTCTAAAATATTCTATTCTGTGCTGGACTGTTCAATTAGTTCTATTATGTTCTTATCTATTGCATTAAAACATTCTATTCTGTTCTGTACTGTGTTATTCTGCATTGTTTAATTCTATTTTGTTCTATTCTGCTCTATTTTAAACTTTGATATTCTATTCAGTTCTGTTCTGTTCTGCATTATATTTAGATTTCTTTCATATTATTTTGTTCTGTTACCATCAATTCTATTTTGTTCTATTCTATTCTATTCTATTCTATGCTGGACTGTTCAATTCTGTTCTATTTGGTTGTATTCAATTTCTAAGTTCTAACCTAAACATTTATATTATGTTGTGTTCATCAGTTCTATTTTGTTCTATTCTAAACTACTATTCTATTCTATGCTGGACTATTCTATTCTATTCTATTCTATTCTGTTCTATTCTATTCTATTCTGTGTTAGCCCCATTCACACATGCAATCAGGTAAATTACTGGTAAATGTACCACATGTGCTGTTCACACATACATCATTTAAATGGTTGTGTTCACACATGACGTGTAACTGGAAATGTGCAGGTCATTTTATGGAAAAGGCTGTATGTGTGAAAGGGGATATTGTTGTTGTTTATCTTACCAGTACTGTTTTTCTTATTTGTTTTTGTCACTGTTGTGTGTGTTTTGTTTGTTAAACAATTGTGTCAGTGAAGTGCTTTGGAAGTGAGATTGAGAAGAGAGAATGAGTAATGCACTGTTGCAAACAGCATCTGCAGAGAACTGCATGTAAATGTACAGTGAAGGCAAAATAAAAGAGATAGAATGAGAGACAGAGAGAGAGTTCATGTCTCAGGGGCCGAGAGAAGATGAGAAACTCAACCACATCTGAGAGAGAGAGAGAGACATAATGATGATTAGGAGTGCTGGTTTGAGGAATGTCTGATGGCCGTGTGCGTGTGTGAGTGTGTGTGAATGTGTGTGTGTGTGTGTGTATGTGTATATGTGTGTGTGTGTGTGTGTTTGTGTGTGTGTGCATATATGTGTGTGTATGTGTGTGTGTGTGCGTGTGTGTGTGTTTGTGTGTATGTGTGTATATGTGTGTGTGTGTGTGTGCATGTATGTGTGTGTGTGTAGGTGTGTGTGTGTGTTTGTATGTGTGTGTGTGTGTGTGTATATGTGTGTGTATGTGTGTATATGTGTGTGTGTGTAGGTGTGTGTGTGTGTATGTGTGTGTGTGTGTGTGTGTATGAGTGTATATGTACGTGTGTGTGTGTGTATATGTGTGTGTTTATGTGTGAGTGTGTGTGTGTATGTGTGTGTATATGTGTGTGAGTGTGTATATGTGTGTGTTTATGTGTGAGTGTGTGTGTGTGTGTGTGTGTGTGTGTGTGTGTGGTCAATAGTTCATGAGGCACTTTAAACTGAGTTTTTATCATTCATACTTGTTGGTTCATAACAAAACTTCAGGGGATGTAAAATATGCCAACAGTCTTTTTTTCTGATCACATAGTTGAGCTAGTTTCATCATGATGTTCATGTCTTATATTGTTTTATAATGTTTTATGATATGTTTGTTAATGTCCTGGCCTCTCGTCCCACTAAAAAGCACTAATAGAGTATCATAAAAGTCTACAGTCTACTAAGGTCATTTTATATCTAACTAAAGTTTAACTAAAGTGAAACAATTACAACCTAACTGTTAAATATGTTATTTTATTTTATATTATATTCATAACACTTTAAAACAAGTTTCTGTTTATTAACATTAGTCAATGTATGAGAACTCATGCATTTTTACAGCATTTAATAATCTTGGTTCATTGAAAATTCATTGTTTGTTTGTGTTGGTTCATATCATAAAATAAAATAAAGTATTTGTTGACTGTGACATTAACCAAGATGAGTTAATGCTGTAAAAGTCATTTTCACTGTTAGTTCACATTAAAGGTGCACTCAAACACCTTAAAATAAGTTTTGCCCCTAAAAAAATGAATTGTAATATTGATACATATATTCAAAGCGACTCATATGAGATGAAGACACGAGTCATATCAGTAACCTTATAAAAGCTGTTTTATTCTACATGGGGCAGGGGCGCCCTCATGGGGGCTGCCATGTCAGACTCACATGAATAGTTGAATACTACTCACTTAATCTCAGTAACTGCCCTGTTATTGGGCACGCAGGGATTCAATTATTCATGGCCAGCTCTGAAAAGTACATTTCTACAATGGCATTAATAAGTGAAATCTACTGCATGTTGCATCCACACCCCTAGGTGTCAGTGTAAGACAACATTCATAACAATTATTGAGTGCACCTTTAACACAGCAGGTGTTAACTATTGTGAACTAATACAACCTTAATGTAAAGTTACATTATTTTATTTGTATTTTATTGTTTGACCTGGATACGTTTTTTGAGATGGTTCGCAATCTTCCGTGAGACGTTTTCACCTTTATTAAGGTTTTCTCATGTTTTGCATGCTTCTTTGGCTTGAACACTTGCTTATTCATCAGTCAGAATGCTTTTGTAATGTGGTACGTGATAGCTGTGCGGTATGTGTAAACCTCACTCCCCTGGCGCACTAGCGACTGTCGCTAGGGGCTTCCCATGCCGGCTTACCCCGGTTCGAATCTCGCTCTGAGCGGTTACACTTTGCCATGCTGATAGTTACGGTACGGTGTTGTTGTAGTTCCCTCGGCAGTTCTATCTAATGGATTTTTCTGTGAACAAAACCACATATTGCACTTTGTCATGCTTTAACATTTGGGGTTTGACTAAACCACTGGTGTATGCTTCACATATTGTAAACTCTTGATGTTAAAACAGCCTTCCAGAATGTGGAGAGTAAAGACACTAAAGAAAGCTACATTATACTAGTCACAGGTGATTTGATCCCTCTGAGCTGCTGTACGCTGATAAATCTACTCTGCGTCTTATTCTTCTTTGAGACATGAGAGCGAGAGAGAGAGAGAGAGTTTGAAGTCATCAGGTGGGAACAGTGTGGGTGTACCAGTGATGATAACTGTCATCGTAGCATTCAGCGCTTGGCTGTTCGCAGTTTGTGACAGTAAGTATCAGGTTTCAGCGAGGAATGTGTACAGAATGTTCTCATTTGAGACCTGTGCTGTGAGCTGACAGCGTGGTCCTGTCTCTCTCTTACGAGATTTGGAGGGGCGTTCAACAATAAATCAATGCTTGCAGCTGAGAAACAAGATGCTTACTGTGAGGACGAAGGCCAAAGGTCACACAAAAGTACTTTTGAGTATGTATTGAGAGATGTTACAATGCCATAAACCGTGTTTATTTTTGCAATTGCGTTCAGTGGCTCAGAAATGACTCACTCCAGCTTACAAATTGTGTTTTCATGGCCTGGAAGTGTCACGGAAATTATTGTGCCAATTATTAATCTAATTAACTGCAAATAAATGCATATCAATGTTTACTGAGAAACGCCCCCAAATAAAGTTAATTAAGAATATATTAATTAAAGTAATTATAAATATAATATTGTGACGTAATATGTGGTGGGTGGTTGAATTTGTGCACATGGGACATGATTTGTTGCATAAATGTAATTAATGCACCATTTTTCATGCAGTATAATTAATCCCACATATTTAGCACATTAAATCAACAGCTCTATTTAAAAAGTCGTGGGAATTTCTATGCCTTTGCTTTAGACTCGCTTTACTCTAATACAGTTCATCTCATAAACTTCACATCGCGGCCAAACCGGCCCGCTCCATTCTCCCGCTGGCCATTCCACCCCCTGATTGGCCCAAAAGTGCGTCGGCCCACTGGGAACATGCCTGGTATGCCAGATTACCAGTCCAGCCCTGAGTACGTCCCAAAGTATGTTTTCTTTAATCCCCTTTTCTACCCAATTTGGAATGCCCAATTTCCACTACTTTCCACTGCGGTTACTCTCAATCCGGGTGGCGGAGGACAAGTCTCAGTTGCCTCTGCGTCTGAGACCATCACGCCTCTTATCACGTGACTCATTGTGCATGACACCGCTGAGACTCACAGCATGTGGAGGCTCATGCTACTCTCCACGATCCACACACAACTCACCACACGCCCCATTGAGAGCGAGAACCACTAATCACCACCACGAGGAGGTTACCCCATGTGACTCTACCCTCCCTAGCAACCGGGCCAATTTGGTTGCTTAGGAGACCTGGATGAAGTCACTCTCTGAATTCGAACTCGCGACTCCATGTCCGGTAACCTCCGGTAGTCCATGTCAAGTCCCAAGAGTATGCCATAGATAGACTACTATTTCCTTTAGTGTGAATCGTGCATGATTTTTTTGGCTAATACCGCTCACAATCCCTTTCTCAACTGACTGGTGAACGGTGGCAGGATGCACGTAAAGATTTGTTGTTTCAAGACGCGATTTTATGACATTATAGTATGTCCCAATCCTTGCATACACTTCTGACACACAATCAAAAGTATGTACATACATTAAGGGCGTGGGATGAGTAGGAGAATCTGGACACAGCCTGAGTCATGTAAGTTCATCTGTCAAAAATGGCCGAGTTCTTTTTATAAATGACTATGCAGAAAATGAAAGGGAAAAATACGCAGAACCAAGACCGCTGAAAAAGTGCTCACTGTATGCTCTCGATACCAATGTCTGTTTAATTTCTTCTCCGAACTGTCCCAGCTTGAGAAATCGCCTTGTCTTACTGACTAGCATGCTAACACACTCACTTGGCGAGTCCGACGGGCCGTTAATTTCAGGCAGGTGCCACATGGCACGCGGCCAACACAATCTCATAAAGATAAAGATCACATTTGTGTGGCGTTGAGTGCTGACTGTGAGGTGTGCAGAAAACAAGCTGGACGTCTGGAATCAGTTTGTGTGTGGTCTGCCGGTGCTAGTATCACTTTCGTGCTGTGATCTTGAATATCCATATTTTAGAGGTTATGTCATAAAACTAAGACAAGGGCAGTAACTTCCCCTGACCACTCACATTTTCAGTGTGTTCGCCTATAACGATTGTGTGATTGTGGCTGGTAAGGTGTAGGCCGTAGGTTGATTGGTTTGTTCATTAGCTGTGAGGTGTTGATGTAAACTTATAGTATGTGAGGAGAGCAGATATTACACAGGGCCAAACACAACAAATAAACCTGAATCTATTGGGAGATCATTTAGCCTGGTTAGCTAAAAACATTGACTTTCTGATTATTCGGGATCTTCATTTCAGCAATCCCAACACCGAATCTTAAAATCCCAAGATCAATCTTTTACTTTTATTGTAAAGTATATTTCAGCTTTGGTGGGGTTGATTATTATGTTGGCTTGACACACTGTTATTGTACAAACATGGCTGACCAAGACCAAAATTTCTGACTGTTTCTTGTCCTAAAATGTTCTAGCTACTTCCACCAAACTTGGCACAGACCTTCAGACTGTTCTGACTCGGGTTACTATGACTTTTCTATCTGATCAGAATTACGGTTTTCCCACAGCGAGTCCATTATCCATTAGGCCAGGCGTACACGTGCAATTTTCGGCTGTGAAGAGAGCTTCCGACCATTTATGTCCTGTTGGGGGATATTGCGTGGAAATCCTTGCTCGTGTAGTCATGGCTCGCATCATGTGAGAGGAATTACGAATGGAGCAGAGTGGCTTACTAGCAGCTTATAACCTCTCTATCATTTTATAAAATGTCGAAAAAATGTGGGCGCCATCGGCTTGAATTGAAGAGGTGTGTGCGGTTCGCACCGATTTGGCGATCTACCTGAAGTTGACCAATCATGAGAAGGCATCACAACTCTACCCAATAATTTTACACATTAAGAGCTTGTTCCAACTGTGTTTTCCCCAAATTATTCATGACCACATCACTGAGAAGGATTCTACTGAAAGGTTATGCTGTTCTCTGCTCTTCTTTGCCATACGGGTTGCGCTAGAAAAGAAAAATCTTATTAAAGATTTATAAAATTTCCATCATGGTCTAGTTTCATTTCTAGGGCTACATTCAGGGGTGTGTAGCATCTATTATAATTGTATATACACACAATGGTTACTCCCCAAGCACAAATCTGGTGAAACCCAAGGACTTCTATGGTGAAAGTGTACCTGTCAATCAACCGCTATGCTAAAATATGTCCGGTTTTATAGTGCATTCACATGGACAAGACCTCATGGAGCTCAAGACCTTCTTCAGTGTGTTTGATATAATGAGGCAGTGACACAGATGAAAAGAAAGCACAATTATCCAGGGACACCGCTAAAATAATTCAGAATTCTGCTCTAAACGTCATGTTTGCTCTTAGATTAAATCCTAGTACAACCGCCAGAATTGGTTCGCACTTTCTTTTTAACCTTGTACATGTTGTACGCTTGATCATCATGCTGTAACTCGCTGGAACACATAGACGTAATGATTGTTGTACAGCATACAGTCAAGAAATCGGACAGCAGGGGGCCTGGGTTGCTCAGCGAGTAAAGACGCTGACTACAGACCCAAGTTCGAATCCAGGGTGTGCAGAGTGGCTCCTAAGCAACCAATTGGCCCGGTTGCAAGGGAGGGTAGAGTCACATGGGGTAACCTCCTCGTGGTCACTATGATGTGGTTCTTGCTCTCGGTGGGGCGTGTGGTGAGTTGTGCGTGGATGCCGCAGAGAATAGCGTGAAGCCTCCACATACACTAGGTCTCAACAAGCCATGTAATAAGATGTGCAGATTCGGTCTCAAATGTCACGTCGGTCAGCTTTCGGAATAATTATCACAAAAAAAAAGCTATTATAAAATGAGATTTTAGTAAATGCAGTGCCTGGCCAAGCCAGTCTTCTTTTATTTGTTACTGCCTCAAGGAACTAAAGCTATCTCCTTCTTTGGCAACAAATAAACAAGTTTTATGTCGATAAATAGCACTGAAATCCACGCAATGGCTTCAGACTTCTCCAGTCGTGTAACCACTGCATCTCGTACACTTATCAGGTAAATTGACACGTAACGTGCTGGGGTTCATGACCTCCCAAGTGGCAGAACTCACACCATTATAATCAGTGATGCTGTATACGCTGGATGCGTAATCACGTCGCTCATGTCCTGCCGACAGTAAACTCCCATTTTGCTCTGCACGCGCCAACGTCACAACTTAACTAATCCAGTTATATCTGGTGAATAAATAGGAATTCAACTATAAATATACCAAAATGAATCACAACCGAATTGATAGCTTGTGATTTAGAACTTAATCAAATTGCTAAATCTGTATCAATACCCAGTCCTGATATGAACATCTATTTTGGGTGATCTGATCACAATTGGTCAATCCGAAATATACTCTAGGTTTAAATGGGGTCCACAATGTTTTGTGATCGGATCACACAAACCACGTCACATCAAATTTCTAGTTTAAATGCTATTAAAAACTGTCCTGAATTGCCTAAGGTGCAGTCATTTTGTCAAAGCAACATGATCACACGGGAAGTCGGCATGCTGTTTCCGAAAGTTCCGGTACCCTAGGATCGGCAGCAGTATGCCGACTCACCGACACAACTGTTAGCGTGTTGCATCAGTTGCATGGGAGGCCACAGTTCAATCCCAGTCGAACTAGGAAGTAATCACGTTTGTACAATCAATCACGAGCGTGATAAGGAGGTTGCATTTTAATCCTTAACATTGCATAATGGGTAGGGTTAGACCTGGGTTTTGGTTGGGGGCAGATTAAATAAAATAAGCTGTTGCACACCCTGTTCAGCTGAAAACAATTTGTATTACAACTGGCT